>NC_135431.1:17458784-17606284 GCF_051991245.1 Festucalex cinctus
AAGAACTACCATCACACAGTAAAATAAAACGACTTTATTATACAGTAAAATTTATTTCTTTAATTACAATACAATAAAAAAATAATGAAAATAAATAATAAAAATAAGGTATATTTTTGTGTAGTTTTAAGGCTTATTTAGTAGAAAATTATGTTTTATAGGGACCTGAGAACGGATTATTCTCATTTTAATGGTTTCTTATGGGAAATAAATGTTCGGAAGAAGAACTTTTCGGCTTACACACACTCTCTGGGAACCAATTAAGTTCGTAAACCGAGGTATCACTGTATATATACACACACACACACACACACACACACACAATTGTATTTAATTTTTGAATTAGATTTTTTTACTTTTCACTTTGTCATTTATTTATTTATTTAGTCATCTATTTATTTTAAATTTTGGCTGTTTTGTGCCATAGTCCCAAGTTGAAATGTTCAAAATGAGGGGGCGGTCCCAAGAGTAAATAAATAAATAAATAACTGACTAAATGGGAAAATAAAAAGAGATATAAAAAAATATAATTCAAAAATTAAATACATATTTAATATTTATTTATATATATATATAAATATTAATTTTTTTAGCTCTTATTATTTACATTTGTATCTTTTTTTAATATAATTTTCGAATTATATTTTTTTTTACATCCATTTTTATTTTTACTTTTAGTCATTTATTTTTAATTTTGGAAGTTTTGGTCCTCCATACGTGTGCACGTGCATGTGCACGTGTGCGTACCTTTGCCCGAGAACGAAGTTGTCGGGCTTGACGTCGGCGTGGACGATGCAAGCGGCGTGCAGCTCCTCCAGCATTCGCAGGATGCAGACAGCGAAGTAGATGACGAGCGGCTGAGGCATCACTTTGTCGACGTCGCTTTTGTAAACGTTGGCCGCGTTCTGATGAGAAAACACGGCAATGATTTCAACTTTGCGGAAAAGTGGGCAAAAACGGAGCAGGGGTGCTTTCCATCTACCAGCAGGGTTCCGTAGCCGTGGAGCTCGCCCAGCAGGATGCTGCCGTCAGTGAAGGCGTGAACCGAGTGCATACGGGCGAACAAATGACGGGTGGACGGAGGCAGGCGATGGTCGAGCTGAGTGTTGATGTAAAACTCCCACAGATTGTCCGTTTTCTGCACCTGCTCCGGCACACGGCAACGTCACACACTGAATGCTTTTCCTCAAACGTTTCTCACACATCATAGTCAAATGTGCCATCTTGTTGAGGACCAAAAACGACAAAATAAATAAAGTGAAAATAAAAGTGGATGTAAAAATATAATAAAAAATAAATAAATAAATATATATATATATATATATATATAATGGAATTAGAACCAACAAAACACACAAATAATTAAAAATAAATACAAACATAAAAAATGAGATTCAAAAAATAAAAATATGTTAATCTATAGACACATTTAAATATCAATCTATAAATTAAAACGTTCTGCTCTCATTTATTTATTTATTTCATGCTGCATAATACGCTGTCAGCATGAAATGTTATTCAATTTGTCCTCAGTTTGTCTTGGGTAAATAGAATGAGAGGAGAGCATTTTTATTTCCTGACATTTAATTTTATCTACAATTTTATATATAATTCTATTATTATTTGGGAATTGACTTGAAAAGATGTGACTCACTTGTTGAGTTTAAAAAAATTGTTCAAAAGTAACGTTAAAAAAAATTACTTGTGTCAGATAAGAGCATGAAAATTGTATATATGAGTATATGATTTATAAATGTATTATGGTATATGTCTAGGAATTTAATGTACATATGTTGCTGGCAAATGCACGCATGTCCAAGTGCATTTCTATTCATAACCAGGTTTATATATTTTATTTTTAAAAATATTAACCTAGTATTGTATTAATAATGAGATAAGTCTAAATATATAATGTATAAGGGGTAGGACTAGATAAGTTTTTAACTTCTTCCTACTCCCTTTTGAACATGTAAACTGTGATGATTGTTTTTTTTTTCTTTTCTTTTTTAATTCTTAGTTTCTCTGCTTTTTGTTTGTGTTTATATGTTCAATAAATCAAATCAATTATTATTTATGTTATATATATATATATATATATATATATATATATATATATATCATCATTTATTTATTTTTATATCTTATTTTTATATTTTATATTTTTCGAATCTAATATTTTCATGTTTGCATATTTTATTATTTGTATTTTTTTATGTTTATTTTTTCCCATTTCAACATTTGAATTATATTTTTTTATATCCATTTTTTTATTCATCCATACATCCATTTTCTTGACCGCTTATTCCTCACAAGGGTCGCGGGGGGTGCTGGCTCCTATCTCAGCTGGCTCTGGGCAGTAGGCGGGGTACAACCTGGACTGGTTGCCAGCCAATCGCAGGGCACACAGAGACGAACAACCATCCACACTCACAAGCACACCTCGGGACAATTCGGAGCGCCCGATTAACCTGCCATGCATGTCTTTGGAATGTGGGAGGAGACCGGAGTACCCGGAGAAGACCCGCGCGTGCACGGGGAGAACATGCAAACTCCACCCAGGAAGGCCGGAGCCTGGACTCAAACCGGAGTCCTCAGAACTGGGAGGCGGACGTGCGAACCACTCTCCCACCGTGCCGCCCCATTTTTATTCATTTATTTTTTATTTTGGCATTTTTGGTCCTCACTACCATCTTACCTTCAACACCATTTTGGCAGAGTTGGCAGGGTTAGTGGCCTGGTAAACGGTTGCAAACGCTCCTTGGCCGAGGACGCGGTCCACTTGCAGAGATGCTTTTCCTGCCGCAGAGAACAAGCATTCTTTACCTTGTTGGAGGTACTGAACCCCACCAGTTTCCCATGCGCATTCACCAAATTCTTCTTTATTCTAAAATCTAACCACCCCCCCCCCACCCCCCCAAAAAAATATAAAAAATTCAAGACATAGCCCATCTCCATGAAGTTTAAGGAAGTGTTCCATTAGTTTTAAGATTAAACCCAGGGACAGCACAGATACATGAAAACAGCAACGGCCCTAGTATTGAACCCTGTGGAACGCCATACGGTAAACACGTGAAATGAAATTGCACAGATTTGTCCCACCACTATTTTGATCGAACTTAATAAACACTGCGTTAGCATCTCCATGTTTGCTAGGCTAACCCATAGCATCGCTATGCTAACCAAACCTTTCAAAATCGTCGTTACCCATGCTGATGGTCTTTTTGGCGGCGATGTCCGGGAGTCTGCGCTGCCAGATGACGCATTGCGGGTGAGAGGTGAGCGGCGGGTTCATCCTCGACAACAAGTCCGAGATGAGCTCGCTGCTCCAGGGATCGGAGACCAGCTGAGCAGTGTCGGAGAGCCTGCCGCGCTCTTTTTCCGGACTTGCCATGTGCTGGTCGATGGACAGGATGTCCGAGTCACTGCTCCAGGATTCAGAGCTCCGCGGGGCTGCATCAGGGAGACGAGGACACTCTTTCTCGGGACTTGCCATGTGTTGGTCGGTGGACGGGAGGCTCATGGGGGCCCACGCCATCGCATCTGGGGAGCATGATGCGATCAGCTGGTGGGCGTTGGGCCTCTCGAACACCCTCGAAGCCGCTGACTGATTGGTGGCGCTGGCGGGAGACTTCTCGTCAGGTGGACTCTGCTCGGTGATGGGACTGAGACAGAGGAGGCACCCAAGAAGACAGTTAGTACTTCCAAATTAAACACATTGACGCGACTGCAACATTACAGGAAGTGACGGGTAGGAATTTTTTTTTTTTTTTTTTTTACCCGAGCTTCTGCATATGTCCGATGAAAGTGTTTTTGTTGGCCTCCTCGCCAGCGCATGTCATGTCCACTGGAACCACACAACACGGAGAAAGGCGTCAAGCTGCCAATCATCTACTCGACTGCCATACGACAGGAAGCAGGAAGCGGTACCTGCGCCATGGGCTTCGCCGGGCCCTTTGTGCGCGAAGGGCGTGGACACGCAACGCGCCGCCAGGGCAAAGTCGACCGTGTTGTTGGGACACGCCGCCAGCCAGCCATCGCCCCCGATGCTTGTCTCGTCGGCCATCTTGTCCTGCCGGGACCACACCACCGCATACAAAAACTCAATTCAATCATTCGATACGCAAACATCGAACGTCAATCGTATCCAACTCACGGCGGTCGGCAGATTTTCTGACAAGCCTCGACCTTGCGTTGCTTTGCTCTTGCCCAGCGTGCGGGAAGAGACGGCACTGCGCGCACACACACACAAAACAAACATCATTTTTTGCATATGAATAGCACAAGACTGTTTCAAGAAACCCTTATTTTGCTGAAAACAGCCAAGTATCAGCATAGTTTTGAGCACTTTTTAAAGATAACACAGATTTTTTTTTCCTCCCCAACAGTCAGAATCTCTTTAAGCGCTACTGGCACTGAGCAATTGAAGTTTGAATTACAAATAATCATTTTTTACAAAATATACCTTGAAAATGAATGTAGAAAGGTGTGGCGGACTGGAAAACACTACAGGATCAAAGCTTGAAGTCTTCCCTAGGTCCAGTTCCAGTTTGACAATAATATTACAGAAAATGAACAACAAAAGTGTGCCTTTTGGAGGAATCCTTGAAAACCCGGGTCAAGAATGATAAAAATTCATTTGAATTTGTCACTATTCAATTCTAGCCATAGTTGAGAGACCAAATCCACATTTTGACATCATTTTGCCATGAAATCAAAGCAAATGTATCAAAGACATACGACGCGTTATGATGCCGCTGTCACGAGCGCAGCTTGGTTTTCAAGGGGTGGGAGGAGAGGAGAGAAAAAAAACAACAACAAAAAACGCCCAAGTTAGGTCAATCCATCCCCTATGACCCATCTAACCTCCTTTTGTTGGTGTACATGGTTGGAGAGGCCTAACCTTGCGTACTAACTCAAACGACCTTAAGAATGTGTGAATATTGTGCGCATTTGGCAGGTTGCAGTGACGATAATGTGGCTTTATTACGTTGGAGTGTTACGCATAGTGTGTTTGTTTTAAAAAAAAAGATACCTTGGCAGCCAGGACATCTACATTTTGAGAATCTCATTGGCTTTTCAATACGTCAAGTACCAACAAGCTTCACGATGACTGGCTCAAGTGACGAATGGAGCTTTGAAGGGAGGATCTTTTCACCCACAATGTCGTCCATTGGGTTGTGTGGATCTTGTGACTTACAAAACATCTTTCTATGGGGTATGGGGTATATGCCACGGAAGAGGCGGGACTGTTTTTGCACAATAGTTTGTTTCCGGTTCGGTTTGCGACGTGTGGTCTGCGTCAAAAATACATGTGCTTCCGACTTTGTGCCCCTCGGTTGCGCGTTCGCAACTCGGACCGGAAACAAACTGATGTGCAAAATCATGTCCCGCCTCTTCCGTGGGATATACCCCATATGCCACGGAAGGGGCGGGACTGTTTTTGCACATCAGCTTTGATTTCCGGTTACGGTTCATGATATGTGGGCCGCGTCCCAATACTTGTGGTTCCGACTTTGTGCCCCTCGATTGCGCGTTCCAATTGACGGGAGCACTTGGTTGGGGGGCCGCAGGGGTGGGGGGACGTGAGTGTTGGAACGCGGCCCACACTTTGCAACCCGGAACCGGAATCAAAGCTGATGAGCAGAAACACGGAAGTACGAAGTCACGCACGCCTCTTCCGTGGCACATACCCCATTGGACCAAGCGAGGTGTCATTCAGAAGCCAAGTCCCAAGTCTTCTTTTGAGGGCGTTGCTGGGCTAATCCATGCAGGCAAGTTGGAGCTATGATTCATCATGGCTCGATCTTGTGCGTATTTAGCACCTTGCAGCAACAAATGTGGCTTTCAAGATGTAAGGGTTGGTATGGACCAGTGCAACTTGTACGGGGAATCGTCCTGGATGACATTATTTTACACACAAATTAAAGTTATGGTGTGTTTGTTTATTTTTGTATTTTTTAAATCATCATCATTCATAATTTTTTTTTTTTTTTTTTTTTTTTTTTTTTTTTTTCATATAATGCTGTATAACATGTTCGGGCATGTAACAAGGGTGGCGACTGGCGACATGCATCCCCCCCAGCTTGTTTTAAAGATGGCGGCGGGCCCAAGAATGGGCTATCAGAACAACAAGTGTTTTTTTTTTTTTTTTAAAACATATTTAAAGAAAAAAGTAAAAAATAAACAAAACAAAACCAGAAAAACTGGCACAATGGGCCATTTATTCCAGAAACATTTTATCAAGTGACAAATGACAATTATCGGCCGACTGACCTGTTGTCGTCCTGGTAGATGGTAAAGGGCTCTGTGGTGGCATACTTGTCCTGTGGGGCGGAGCCTGTGAGGCGGGAAGTGGAAAAAGACCAAAGTTTGACAAGATGCTCCACCGTGATATTGCAAACGTAAAAGCCATCAGGGTTGTTTTTGTTATAACCATCTGTTATAATTAGTGTTGTTCCGAAACCATTTTTTAGCCCCGAGACCGATTTCGATACCCAACTTTGCAATATCGGCCGATACCATACCAATACTTAAGGTTTTCTTTTTTTTCCTCAACATGAAAAAGCTGTCCTGCCATTGGTTCAGAGCATTCAAGGGCCAATAGGATATCTTAGATTGGCATGTAGTGAACATGTCACATTTCAGCGAATGTCATGCACGAGCAAGACACAAGATGCTGCATCCAAAGTCCTATATTAGCGTTGGAATTAATGGTATCGGCATGTTACTTGTGAGTACTCACCGATACCGATACCACTGTTTTAATGCAATATCGGCGCCTCTGCCGATACCGGTATCGGAACAACACTAGTTATAATTTTAATGAAATGGACAACAATGCTAATTTTAGTTATCCTGTCAGTGGCGTTTTACATTATATATTAGCAATAAGCTAGTGGACCATCATTGGCCTAAAAGATGCGCTTCAGTTAAGCTTTTTGGTAAATAAAACCTCTTTGGTTTCAGCTTTACAGAAACCCTCAAATGGGAGTGGCAAATAAACATCCGGAAGCAAGCACACCGAGCCTCTTGTTTAGCCAGAGAGTCTTCTTTTCCTTTTGTCAAAGTGATGTTATTCATTTGCGAACGGTGCCTACTGTTCGCATCATCGGCCGGCTTCTCACTGGTTACAAACGCTGACATGTCACTCAATGGGTGTTCGGTCATCGTGGGGGCCTGGAACATTCCCATGATCACGTCTGCAACACACACACGCACAGACACGCCATTGTTGATGCTAACTGAAGGCCTATGTTTATGAGTGAACAGAGATGTTATGGTCATTATTTCAGTATCTACAGTGGTGCATTGAGATACATGCGCTGACCACACTTGAAACTCAAAACGCTCATATATCTCAACATTTCTTTTTGCTTCAAATAAAAGCAAAATAAAAATTTTGAAACAAATTAAAAAATAAAAATAAAATAATAATAATGTAAATAAAACATAAATAAATACAAATTAATATTAATAAAACAAATATTAAACAAAATAAAAAAATAAAATGTGAATTAAGGCCGGTTTTCCCAAAACGTTTGTAGTCGCGTCACTGTATGCTAAGGCGCCACTGGATGTGTCTTTTGTGTTCGCCTGGCAAAGAAGAGGTGCTCACCCAGAGCCTCGCGCGTGTTGACGGTGGGCGACGGGGGCACGCGTGCCGGAGTGGTAGCGGCTTGCTGGCAGCTGACTGAGTTGTTGGGAGTGACGTGGGAAACTTTGATTCCGCTTCCCTGCGATTCTGACACGCAAACACAAATGAGTGCTCGTATTCAGGTTCTTCTCAGGATCAACATGAACTTTTACTGTTCGTAAAACTCACCATAGAGGTTCTCCTCTACTTTTACTCCTCTTGCCACGTGTTGGTCGGCGGACGCCGGACTGACGAGGATCTGGAGGCTCGCGGTGGCATTTTTGTGCGGGTAGTAATCCTGCTGCAAATCGTCCGCGATTGTAAAAGGCCGTGCGGCCGGCAAGGGGCCGCCGAGTGCCGTGCGGTCTCCGAAGGAGAGCGCGACGGGGGGCGGCGGGGCCTGCACCAGTGTGGCGGACGAGGAGCTCAGCTGATGGCTGGCGAGTGCCTCGCCCACGATGGTCCCGGCGTGTGCTGCGAAGGAGGACGCCGGCTGGCTGCCGGAAGGCTTTTCGTCAGGCGGACTCTGCTCGATGATGGGACTGAGTCGGAGGAGGCGTGCAAGAAGCCAAGTAAGTATTTCAAACTCAATTTAGCTTGATTAAAATAAATAAATAAATGAATAAATAACAGAATTAAATCAAAATAAAGAAAAACAATCTGAAGTCACTGCAACCTTATGTTAGTGATTCTACGTGCACCACTAGAGGGAGCCCATGTAGCACATTTTCCAATCATCTGGTCAAGGTTAGAGGTCAGCAACCTTTTCTATCAAAGAGCCATTTTAGACCAAATGAATAACCAAAAATCTGTCTGTAGCCGCAAAATATTTATTTTGAAACATTATGATGAACGAAGCTGATGAAGAAGCATGTGCAAAAGATAATTAGAGCTGCATCATAACACAGTATCCAATACAAAGAAGCTCATTTTCTTCTACCTTTTGTCATCCGTTTTGGGATAATTTGTCATATATTTTTAGACATTCACGCCTTTCTGTCAAATTTCTGACATTTTTGTGGAAATATGGTCATTTTCTGCCTCTCTTCTTCCTTTTTTGGACATTTTATGGCTATTTTTGGACATTTTTTCTGTCAACTTTTCTTTTGACATTATTTGAAATTATGTGGACATGTTATGGTCACTTTTTGGCCATTTTTAAAAACTTTTCCATCTACCTCACATCTCTTTTTCTGACAACTTAAAAATTTGGACTGATTTTTTTTTTTAATATTTAATTATTCATTTTTTATTTAATGATTCATTCGTTTGAAGGCTATTTTATCGAAAAAATAAATATGTAAACAATATTAATTTCTACTCCTATTACCCCCCCCCCCCTTTTTTTTTTTGGAAAGAGTTCCACAGGGAGCTACAGGAAAGGGAACCACATGTGGCTCTAGAGCCGCAGGTTGCAGACCTCTGGTCTAGGTATTAACCTAAAAACGCCAAACGCATCATATTAAATACAAGACATTTTGAGCCCTCTTTTTCCCCAATTAAAACCCTGACGTAGATGATCTGACGCATGCATTGCACGGATAATCCATTAGATGGCAGTATCACACCAGCTGATGACTTTTTTTCCAGCAACCTTGTAAGAGGCACCTGTAGGCTATTTATTAATAGTGGGAAATGTTATTTCTGATTTTGGGAAATACTAATATGTTTGATAATGTCTGCTCATTATTATTATTATTATTATTATTATTTATTATATTTTTGAAATTTATAATTTTTTTTTAGTTATTTATTATTTATTTATTTATTATTATTATTATTATTATTATTATTATTATTATTATTATTATTATTTATTTTATTTTTTTATTATTTTTTATAGTATGATTTAAAGCATTGTGACCTGATGTATCAAATACGACACAAATCAAGTCATATGTGCAAGTTGATTATTAAAAAAAAAAAAAAAAAAAAAAAAAAAAAAAAAAAAAAAAAAGTTTGTTCAACAGGACCAAAACATATTTACAAAGAATTCCCTCGTGAATAGGAAGAGGAAGTGAGGGGTGGGAAATTCAGCCTCTCACCTGAGTTTACACGGACGTCTGATGAAAGTGTTTTCGTCGCCTTCTCTGTCAGCGCATGTAGCATCTACTGGAAATACAAAAATTCAAAAATATATATTTATAAAAAGAAAATATACAAAAAATATAAAATAAATACAAAGTGTTACCTGTGCCCTGGAATGCGTTGCCGGTCCATGTGTGCGCGAAGGGCGTGGACACGCAGCGCGCCGCCGGGGCAAAGTCGGCCGTGTTGTTGGGACACGCCGCCAGCCATCCCTCGGCCCACACGCTCGCCTCGTTGGCCATCTTGTCCTGCTGGGACCACCCTGCTGCCGCCGCCATATTGGCTTCCTGGCATACAGCCAATGTGTCAGTAAAGTGGCAAGACACCATCATCCAATGTCAACTGTATCCGACTCACAGTGGACGGCAGATTCTCCGTCAAGCCTCGGCCTCGCGTTTCTTTGCTCTTGCCCAGCGTGTGGGAAGCGGCAGCACTGCACAACAAGATCATTTTCTTTTTTGCTTATGAGTTGACACAAATGGCATGAGACTATAAAAACATTTTAAAAAAATGTTGAAGTGACTCAAGTGGTGATATGAGGCTTGCTGAATTTTGGTGCACAAAAAGAAAGAAACAAACAAATAAGAAAAAAGAGAAAGGAAAAAAAAGAAAGAAAAACAAAAAAGAAAAAAGAAAGAAGAAAGAAGAAAAAAAGAAAGAAAAAAAGGAAAAAAGAAAATAAAAAAGAAAGAAAAACAAAAAAGAAAAATCAAAAACTTGCATAATGGAGGCACATGTAAATCCAGAATTTTCTTTTATTAAATGATGATCATCTGGCGACTGACCTGACGTCATCCTGGTAGATGGTGAAGGACTTTACGGCGGTAGAATTGACCAGTTGGGCGGAGCCTGTGAGGCAGCAAGTGGCCAAAGTTGCATACTGTTCCACTGATATATTGCAGATTTAAAAGTCATTAAGTTTTTGTTTTTTAATAGTTTGTTTGTCAAAGTACTGAATGGCTTCTGTGAGAATTTGGATACCGCCCATAACCTTTCTTGGGCAAAGGGGAACCACCTCAAAATTGCTACACTTGCTGAAAAAGATAATTGGAATACACGAGAAAAAAAAAAAAAAAAAAGTCACATCATGGCTGGGTATCACATCATCATATTTCCTCAAAAAGACAAAAAAAGGGCAAAAAGCAAACGAAAAAAAATTAAGGGATTTGGTGTTGGGGAAAAAATGCCTGTGAAATTTGTGAATTTCAGAAAAAAGATCAAATCAGTTTAGAGATTAAAAAAAAACACACAAAATTGTTAGCAACACTTTATTTGTTTAGTAGTGATGATGTGATGCCCGAACATCGTGTGGGTTAGAATGAGAACAGCTATGCTAATTTCCTTTTTCTATGGCGTTTCGGATTACACATTAGCAATAAGCTTGACTTTCATTAGACTAAAAGATTTTAGTAACTTGATCTTTTGGATGTTTAAGACTTCCTTTCATTTGCTCCAAGTGATCCTATCTGATAGAGGATGGCGTGAAGTGACAGGAGGCGCTTACCGTTTGCATCATCCGACGGCTTCCCGCTGGTGACGACCGCTGATGTGTCACTTGAGGGTTCCTCGGCCAGCGTGGGGAACTGAAACATTCCCATGATCACATCTGAAACACACACGCATAAGTGGCACTGTTCAAGTCAACTAAACAAGACTATGTTTTGGGAGAGGTTTTTTTGTTTTTGTTTTTGGTTGCCTGGCAAAGAAGAGGTGCTCACCCAGGGCCTGGCGCGTGTTGACGGTGGGCGATGGTGTCACGTTTGACGGCGTGGCAGTGGCGTGCTGGGAGCTCAGAGAGTTGCTGGGAGTAATGTGGGAAACGTGCGCGTTTTGCTGTGGTGCTGTCATGCATAAACACGCACACATGAAAGCTCAAACTCTGGGTTTTGGTAGGAACAACATGACTTTTAGTGCACATGCAAATCACCATTGACATTCTCCTGGCGTTGTGTTTCACTCCAGCCTTCTTGGGGCCCCTGATGGCATACCTGGGGAAGCAAAAGCAGACGTTTGGATGCCAGCAGAGGGAAAAGAAAAAGCAAGTCGGGCGGCACAGTTCTTCATCATCATCATCATCATCATCATCATCATCACCATTGTGGAGTTGATGACCACCTTCCTGCTCATCTCGTGGACTTGGTGCCGAAGCCTGGAAACAGCCTCATCATCCTTCCGCTCCAAATGCTCCGCTTCACGTGCGGCAACGGGACATGGGTCAGACGCTGGCGGAGGAGGTGACAGTGACGACGATGACCCCTCCCCTCCGCATTTATATCCTAGTCGCTCCTCGGCCTCCCGTTGCTGCTGCCTCTTCTGAAAGTACAACCGCGCCCGCACTTCCTCGAAGCAAAGCTCGAATGCTTCCGACGTCAGCGCGTCCTTGGAGTACATGCTCACAAACGCCCGCTCGCTGCGCTCGGGCGGGTGGCTGGAGGACCTCGAAACTCTGGAGGGCAAAGGCCACAAAAAATGTGTCTACGTATGTTTGATGTCCTGCTGTGTAGTTTGCGCATCATTGTTGGGACTTACGTGCGGACGTAAACGGGCTCACTGGGTTGGAGCTCGGATGTGGGCTGAGTAGAAGCAGACGGAGGTTTCGTTTGGGGCTGCAGCGATATGGAATATTGTTTGAATGAGAGATATATCCGTTTTTTTTTCCAGGGCCGATACTGACCGATTATTAGTAGTCGAGGAGGCCAATAACCAATATTCATTTTCAGCAAAAAGGGAGGAAAAAAATATTGGCTAATGGCTATTGTAATGTCTTAAAACATGTTTATTTAACAATTTTCAGACTTTTCAAAATGTTGATTTTTTTTATATTATTAAACAACAGACTTTATTTTAAATTTCTAAAAAAAAAAATGTTCATGGAGCTCCCAAGGTTATCAGTAAGTCTTAAAAAAGTTAAATGAAAACTTAAAGTAAACACAATATTTTTTTCCAAAATTTAAAAACACCTGAAATCTTAAACTTTCACGTCTTTGTTTTAATGTCGAACAAAAACAAAAAGGTGCAGCATCATCTCTTATAAA
The DNA here is from genome assembly GCF_051991245.1 of Festucalex cinctus. Classification (NCBI taxonomy): domain Eukaryota; kingdom Metazoa; phylum Chordata; class Actinopteri; order Syngnathiformes; family Syngnathidae; genus Festucalex; species Festucalex cinctus. Next base: position 17,471,541 of record NC_135431.1, read on the forward strand.
ATTAACTGAAAATTTAAACAAATAGTTCCCTGGGATTAAAAAGGTTTCAAATTGACCTTTTATCGATAGTCGCATTTATTTTTTTATTTTTTATTTTTAAAGGCAGATACCGATATGCATCTAAATGGCCAATTTTAGCGCCAATAATCAGCCGGTCTATCCCTAGTTAGAATCCATGATTGCACTTTACTCAAGGCTGCTTTTCGCGCAAATTAATGGCTGCGTGCTAACTGGCTAACCGTTCGTTGCTCCGGCACACTGTTGAGAGCTCAGGTGTCACAAGTAGCTTTGGACAAATCATGTCATGTATGACATTTGTTCAATAAGGCGACTGAAAACCTCACCATTATTTTTTCTCTCTCATTGAATTATTCCACTAAATAATTTCTGCCCTAACAGAGTTGCTAGTGTTCATGAAATGGAGACGAGCACCTGTGATGTAGCAGCGGGCACACTGTCTGATGGCGGGTGAGGATTCTGCGGCAGCGTCGGAGCTCCTGCATCACATCCGGCGGCAACACATGAGCAGCAGATGACAACACCAAAATGAGACAAAACGACCTCCGACCTCTCACCTTCTGACACCGTTTCCTGGCTTCTGCTTCTGACCTGAAACTTCCTGGGGATCACATGTAGAATTTTGAGTTAGCAAATATGACAATATGAAATTCAGTGATTGAGCTCTCGCTGAGGAAGGTAGGAAGTTTTTACCTGTACTCTTCCACGACATTATCAGTGGGCCGGGCTTGGTTCTCCAGAGCTTTGAGGTAAACAGCATCTGCTTGCTCCGTCATTGCTTTTTGCTCAAAGCACTGAGCCCAGGCCACATAGAGCGCCGCTGTCCTGGTGCCCACGCCCTCACTGAAGATGTGATCGAACAGGGCGATGGGCTCGGCGTAGTACGCGGCCTGCAAACAACAAACTTCCGTAAGAGCGCTTTCTATTTGGGTTTACTGTCTATAAATCAAATTGCCATGACTGGAACCCCGTCACACACACTTACATATCTGATGCACATGTTGACAAATCGCTCGTCGTCGGCATATCGCTCCACACTGAGAAAGTTCTGCACCAGCCTGGCGAGCACCAGCGACATTTCGCTACTGCCGTCTGCAGGTAAATTTTCATCCAAGTACTCCACAAACCTGCCAAGTGAACACAGAAAAGAAAAGTGACGATGACTATTATTAATGTGATGTTTGTTCAGCTTCTGGTCAGTCACTAAATGAGAAGAAAAGAGACTCACTTGAGCCAGGCATCCAGGGGGTCATCTCCCATGTATGCGCTGAAACGGCTTTCAAACGCTCTGTCAAATGGGGTGTACATGTGATTCAAATCGCAGGACGACAATGTACTGTATGTACAGCTGCACAAATTTGGCTCTCCACACTATGGATAACTCTACTTCAGCAGGTCTGTCGTAAATATACACCAGCAGTATGTAGGGTAGGGTGGGGTGGGGTAAGATAAGCCACTGGGTAAGTTAAGCAACCCCTTGTATCTAGGCAGGTGTTTGTCATATTTTAATCAGCATAGAGAAGAAGAAGAAGAAAAAAAGGTAGCATGCCGAGAACCTATAAGAGGGAAACAAGTTGGGGCTCAACACCTTTTGAAGAGCAGTCAATGAAGTCAAGAGGGGAAAGTCCATCAGATCAGTGGCAAATGAAAGAAATAGACAGGTCAACATTGAGCAGGTACATGAAAAAGAGAGCTGTAAAGGAAGTAAAAACAGTTGTATGATATGGTGGAACGGCAGAAGCAATAAGTCTTCTCAGAAGAGATCAAGAAAGAGCTTGCAGAACACATTAAGAAGCTTGCAGGGCAGTTTCATGGCCTTACTCCAAAGAAATGTTGTGAACTGGCTTTAGAATTGGCTAATAGGAATAACATTCCTACCCCTGATAACTGGACAGAGAAAGGTTTAGCCGGTAGGAAGTACATAAACCTTTCCTTTTGAGTAGCTAGATGGTACTGAAACAGCAAATTTTGTTTGTGGTGTGTTGTTCTTAGTTCAAAATTGATTGTTACAAAAATATGCACAGGTTCATTTAAAAAACAAAAAACAAAAACAAAAAACAAAACTTGGTTTACACGTTATGGCTCAACTTACCCCTTGATATGGGTCATCTTACCCCTGACCTGGGGCAAATTGAGACAATACCATTTTTTTTTTGAAAGGTCATTATTTTGTGAAGCTTTGGCAGAGATGCATTGCATTCTGATCATTTCATTTTATAGCGGACATCCTGAAATAACAGAATAATATGTTTTCATTTTGTCTCTATGTAGTTTTTCCTTGAATCCAGAACAAAATAAGTAAACATTGGCTCATCTTACCCCACTCTCCCCTATGTGTCGAAAAGCACTTTTTTTTTTGTAATTCTTTATTTATAACTTTTCAGAAAAGCACAAATTTGGCAGGATGCATTTGAGGTGGCCAGTCCAAAAAACATATATATAAATAAAAAGACGATACAGTTCATTGTTACGCAGATGTTTGATCGTCTTATGCGCTGAGGCAGTACCTTTTTAGCCCGGTGAATTTTGCATCATTATTAAGCCAAAAGCCATGAGAAGAAAAACGAAATACAGTAAGCTATACCTCAGCACAAAGGAATCACAAATAAAGTAGCTTTTCTTAACTTACTTTAAACAAGTAGACACATCCATTTCGAGCGAACGCTCGCTTACGCCTTCCTGATGTTCCTGGTTAGTGTTCAAATTTCGCACTCAGCCAATAGCAAGTCGAGCATCTTGTGACGCATTCATACTCGTCTTCTTCTTTCTGTTAATGGCTGATTGCAAGAAACGTATAGTTGCATACCACCACCTACTGTACAAAATTGTGTAACAGTCGACTGCAGCAGGCCCAGTGTTGTCAACTTGGCGACTTTCCCAAATGGCACTTCAATATGACCTCATTTAATAAACAAAATACTACGAGGAGCAACAATAAAAGAACTTAACGTTGGCTGATTATGCCTCAGAAGATGAATTATTTGTAAGCTTATGTGATCTTCAAAGTTTAGTCTGATTTCATCTGGTGAAGTCAAACTTCTTTTAATGGGTCGAAAATCCGAAATATAGGCTTGCGATTGGAATTGTTTTTCCAATGATTTGCATCTGGCAACATTAAAAATTTCTGCAACTTTGTCAAATTTTGAGGTCCATCTATGTATTATATTTAATTTTAAAGGGAATTAAGTGTCGAATATAGTAACATCTGTTGCTTTGTATATTTTTTTGTATGCCTTTTCTCCTTGATTTGTTTATGTGATCTGCCTGGGGACAAGAGATGCATGTGTCCCATGTGATGTTCATTAACATGCACTGTTCCGACTAAATAAAATAAATTGAACATTTAAATTATTATTATTATTATTATTATTATTATTATTATTAATAATAATTAATTTATTTATTTATTTATTTTACTCAAGAGGACCCTTTGGCTAGGGCGTTTATTTATTTTCCGTCTGTGCGTGAGCACACTTTTTTTTTTTTTTTCCTTTATTAAACCAAAGAACAAGTACAAATCAGAATAATGATTTGAACAAAATGGAACATATATCAATATACTTAAGTACAACACAAAACAAAGACAACACTACTAAACAAAACAATAATGCCAGGGGTTTCATGTACAGTCAAACAATCTATATTTTTTACAAATAGTGATAGTTTTCATAGCCTTCCTGTTATGAGAGCCATTTATAAGTCTAATATAGGTGAGCATGTCAATGTGAAAGTGTGTGAAGTTGGGTTTTTGATTTCCATACTTGCATTTATGAATAAAGAATTTCGCCATAAGTATTAACAGATTAATAATAAAAAATATATCTTCATTAACATACTTCCTAAAGAAACAAAACACTATATTTTCCCATTTCAACAAAAAGTCTCTATATAGATGCCTAATAACAAAATTACTAAACTCTTTCCAAAAAGTCCGAGTGTGTCCACAGATCCAGAAGAGGTGTTGAACTGTCTCTGGGTGGGTTCCACACAATCAGCAGTTTGTGTCGATGTCCCTTTTGAACTTGGTCATATAGTGGTTGGCCGGATAATATTTATGTAAAATCTTAAAGGACACTTCCTTCACCTTATTTGTCAGCAAATACTTATTTGGAATAGACCAGACCTTTTTCCAATTAATGTCTGTAACAAAACAATTCCAATAGGACACAACATATGAGATTGTGACAATATTTTTCTGAAACAGAGCACGAATTTTCTTATTGCCATCTTTACTTGATGTCAGACAGAAATGACCAATCTCTGTCTCTAAAATACTGGGGAGAGAAAGAGGACAGGGCAATACAGAATTATTTTTAAAAAGCATTTTAACTCCAGTCGGTATTGCATTAAATACAATAGCATATTGTTTTGGCGAAACTCGAAATTTGTAGGTATTCAAAAACTCTAAATAAGACATGAGTTGCCCATTGCTGTCAAATAACTGCCGGACGAAAAGCACCTTTTTCTCTACCCAGTCAGAGAAATAAAGAGATTTGTTCTTGTATAAAATGTCTTTGTTGTTCCATATTGTATATTTATGTGGCGAAAAATTATGCTTGTAAATCATTGACCATGCCAAAAAAACTTGTTTGTGGAAAACAGATAGTTTAACAGGAATTTTGTCCACATTATAATTACAACTTAAACTACAATTTAAGCCACCAAATTTAGCAAAAACATGTGCGTGAGCACACATCCCGGTAGGATACTTCCGCATACCTTAACGTGAAATATCGCGAGACTTGTACCTGTCATTTTACTTCCGGTATCGCGCGGCTAGTTGACAGATGCGTTCATGGCAGACTTCTCGGAGAGGTCAGTGCAAGCGGCAGTCGTCGTCTCCTTCCTAGCGGGCTTCGCGGCTGGTTGGCAGGCTAATAGGATGCGGAGGAAGTTTCTGGACTGGCGGAAGAAGAGGCTACAAGACAAACTGAACGAGACGCAGAAGAAACTCGACTTGGCCTGAACACACGCGGTCGTGGACACAACATTAGGTACACAAACAGCAAGTAAGTCAGGGTCCGATTTTGACTTTAACATCAGTTTAACAAATGTATTTATTATTCTGCTTGCATTTTGTGAAAGGAATCCCTGTCTAAACTAGACAGACTGTCAATCCGAAGTAAGGATTATCTTTGTAAAGTCAACCTCTGGTGGCCAAACGCAGAATGACAGCTTGTAAAATGCGTTAAAGATAACGATAACATAAAGGACATCCGTCCAACTCAATTCCTCATTTGTATTCTTCAGGTGTGTGCGCTGCTCTCAGAGGATGTCTGCCCAAAAAAATGTTCCTCGTTGGCCACCGTGGGAGGAAGAAGAAAAGCAGGAACGTCCGCCTGTCAGTCAGACTCTTGACAGTTGCCCACACTGCAAACACGCAAGAACACTAACATGTATTGTCTCGTTTTTCATGTCAAACATGGTCAAATAATGATGTCTTCCAAAGATGACCAAGATTCACAGCACTCAATATGAACAACATGTCTATGGACTTGTAAATATTACACGATTATCAACAAAGTGTGTGTAGTTTGAATAAAATGTATTGTTAAAAACAAATATTTTCTTCTTCGTGTGTTAGTTACTTCAAACAGTATGGACGCCATTGTGATGACAAATTGCTTCCTCCGACATCCCAGAACCATAAAAAAAAAATAAAAAAATACTAAATTGTCCATAATGTAAATATGAGGTTGCACCCCGTTTTATTTACTACAAATAATGTACCTTCGCTCATCTATTCATGTTAGCGATGAAAAGCAACAAGCAGAACAGTTAAGTGTTCTTCCACTAGATGGCAGAAGGAGCATGCTAAACCTGCGCATCCACTTTTTCATGACACTTTTCCAGATTTTTGTTTCTAATGTAACACGTTGGCTGTGCTAAGACATGATAAAACACTGCTTTAGATTGGGTACCTAAAGTACATGTTTAAAAATGAAATGCAAAAATTATGACAATTAATTTGATAATTATTGCATTGCTATTTTTTATGTATAGGCTATTATGTATACAAATAAAAACGTGTTTATTCCTATCCATAGGTGGTGCTAGTGCACTTTACGATTCAAGACACATTTTGTGTGCACGCTAAATGAGATGTTACGATGTGATTTTTTTTCATTAGGCCAATTACAAATGAAGACGTGAGAAGATGTCACGAGCGGATGGCGATGTCATCTGATAATAAGAATAATCAGGAGCCACATATATCTACATTTAAGTGCACGTATGAAATACGACTTGACAACACTTGAAGAGCTTTATGGGACTCGACTGTCGTTAATATAAAGTGCTGATTCAGGAGAGAAATAAAGTGCAGGTGGCATTTAATTAGACGTGCGTTTATGCATTATGTCACAGTTGATGCTAAGTTTATATTTACAAGGTAATTGCAAAGTGTTTCATTAAGTGATGTCAGTGGAATGGAAAGCACTCAAACCATTAAAAGGAAAACAAAACAATTTTTGACACTTACAAAGGCTGAAATATCGCGAAAACTTCATCTTCCATCTTAACGCATTGATTGGCAGCCATTTTCCCTGTAGCAACCCCCTTCGCTCCCAGCTATTTGGCTGGATTTTGACTGACTGCAAGGCCCACAGAATATTGTGTTCTACTGCTATAAAAAACATGGAACCCAGCAAAAGAAAGGTTAGAGTCGCTTCTTTCATCAGGAAAAAAAAAAGAAGTATATTTCTATCTGTTTACGTTTTGTAGCAATTAGCATTAGCACATAGCTAAGTTTCATCATTATTCACAAATCTGCTTAGAATTGTGGGCAAATCAGCGTGTTTTCAGCATGGCCCTGGTTGATCTCTTATACTCTGCTGCCACCTGCTGGACGTGTTTTTTTTTAAATTACTACAATTTTTTTCCACCCGTTCTCTGCATTTGAGAGGATGTGTCAAAGCCTTCTGTATGCTCTAGCATAAACCCCGCCCCCCAAAAAATGTATAAATACATCTTTGGGACACTTAAAACATTTAAAATAGAACATATACGTTTTTTGGGAACAAATTAATTTGTAAGGTCCATGTAGTAGCTATATTGGTGCCTTGACCAAAAAACAAAAACGGCAGTATTAATGAACAGTATTATACTTCATAAAAACATACAGTAACAATTTACAGAAAAAGGTTTACGCCACCTTATTAAAACCACTTGAAGTTCATTTAATATGTCTGTTACAATACTTTTGCTCACTTGAAAAATGGGCAGCTTCAAACAAAAGGTCCTGATTTGCTTCACAGTACACATTGAGGTATAAATATCATGAATTAAAAGCTGCAATTCTCAACTTTTTGTCTCATATTCATCTTTTGATCTGAAACCCAAACCCATCTCAAATCCAAAGCTACGCAACGTCGCCATCTACAGGGATGTTTGAGTCATGACAGCGGTTTCCAAACCCTTTCCAAGATGAGCCTCTTCTCACCCGAATGCCCGTTCAAAAACGGACTTGACAAATCTCTCCGTCCGCAGCAGTGAGTGAGTTAAACGCGCCTGACATGGCGTAGCCTACTTTTGAAATTGGATGTGGAAAATAGACGAAAAAGAGAGAGACAGCAGAGGCAGCTTAGGGAGAATTAAAGAGTGCGAAAGTCACGGGAGGCGGCTGAAGTGTGTTTGCTTTCGATTCTGGAGAGGCTCTCGTAATCCTGCGCTGGGCTCATGCTGGGCCTCCGCTGTGATCAACGTCGTGGCTGCTGCACTCGCGTGTGTGCGTGCGCGCCAAGCCCCTGTTTATTTAGCAACAAGCTGTGCGTGACTTTCAGAGGGGATGAGGATGATGAAGGGAGATGACAGATGAGCGAGAGAGAGGGAGAAGGGATCACGCTGACCGCCATCCATCCATCAGATGCTCCTAATTCAGCTAATGAGACTTCACAAGCTCCTTGATTGGCTCTCCTCACTCGCCTGCTTGATGATTATGCTGCAAAAAAAAGAAGAAAAAATAGGGGGACTTAATTAGGAGAATGTTGTAACTAGGGGTGTCAGGCGTTTACATTTTTTAATCATAATTAATTGCATGACTTCAATAGTTAACTCACGATTAATCGCATATTTTATATCTGTTCTAAATGTACAGATATAAAATGATCTTTTCTTTCTCAGTTTTCTTACTCTTGCTAATATAAAAATGGGAAAAAATGTTAAACTAAGAAATGTGGCTGCATTGTTTATATTAGTAATTGGTACAGTAATATCATAATTCATAAAATTTAGTTCAAATTAAAAAATTGTACTGTGCTGTAAAAAACGAGTGTGATATTGATATGTGTTGGTCATTTTTCTGCCACTAGATGGCATAATCGTATTTGTAAGACGACGGTGACAGCTCAGTGCAGTTTTCTTTTCATATTATGAGCTATTCATTCTTTAACATGAAGTAACGTGTGAAATTCTGCACATTTTTAAAATTGTAAAATACAGCTTGACCACAGTCTCCACAAATATATGCATTATTATTACTGCTAGATTTTGACGTGGGCGTGTCTGCTGCATTGCGACTGGAATTCCCCCAGTACAGATTTTCGAAGTAAGGGGCAGTCATTAATCACACATTTAAAAATGATATATATTATGTATAATAAAATAAATGATATGAAAATGTATGAATAATAAATATAATTGCCATGCTGAAAAAGTATGAAAAACAGTTATAAATAAATAAAGAAATGAAGAAATAATTAAAAAGTATTAAAAACAATAACATATACTATAAACAAAAAAACAAACAAACAAATAAATAAATTATATATATATATTTACACGTTCTGGTGTGGCGGCTTGTTGCTAGGCAGAGTTCATAGGGCCCAGTCATAACAGGCATTCAGGCAAAAAAGGCATTTGTACACGATGATAAGCAAATGATGAACAAATTAGTTTGTTCTGTGCAACTTTTTACAAAGGCATGTATAGATAGATGAACGGATGGTTGGACAGACGGACGGCTAGAAGGCTAGTTGCACGAGAGGTAATGGACAGAGTGCTCCCAGCGAGCGGCGTGGAGGTCAAAGTTGGGCGTCACCGCTGGCGTCGTCATCCCGGCTGAATGGAAGCACTCAAGATGTTGTGGATAAAAGCAGCGCATTAAAGCAAACAAGTGGCGTCCAGCTATATGTGGCGCGCTAAAAGCCGCCGCCGCCACTCGCTCGCGTCCTCCCCTGTTGGCGCTCATGTACGTCGGTTCCAGACAATGCGGACACTCCAGGGAGTGTGCGTGTTTGTGTGTGTTTACGCTCATCATTGAGCTGGTAAAAGCTTTCGCTCCAGCTTTTACGCCGCTATGAAGGCCTAACAGGCTAAAGCGGCGCAACGGTACGTTTTGTACAAGTGTAGCTTTTAGGATGTCACGTGTGCTGTCGTTAAACGCGGCAAAAGCTACAACGAGGCTATGCGTGCTAACATTTGACGCGGCCGTTTTTCCACGTAATGATGTCACTTTTTCCACGAAACAAACCTTTTTGTTACATTTTATGTTGTTCGTTTCTATGAACCTACAGAATGCTAATTGGTGACTGGCTGTTGTCAGCCACAGTAGTCGCTTGTTAGTTTGTTATTAGCTTTGTCAGCTAACGAAGCGCATGATGCCAAAGCCACATCAAAGTGCTCTTATTTACGCCTTAGTTGGAAAGTTACAATAGCCCATATAAAAACATTTTGTTGCAGTTTGGTGAGTTAGTAAGCTAGTTTGTTATTTAGCTCATTTGCGAGCTTGTTAGTTCATTAGTTTGTTTTTATATGGAACTCACCAATTTTGTTTGTTAGCTAATTTGATTGTGAACTACAGTAGTTGCGAGGTTGCTAAGTTAGCTTGTTTGTGAGATCATTTGCTATTATGTTGATTTGTTAGCTCACATGTTTTTGTAGGCAACAAAAGTTTTTTTTACATTTTGTTTGTTAACTCATTCACTCCCAGCCATTTCCACAGAAACAATCCCCTTCACTCCCGACTGTTTTACTGGATTTTGACTGATTTTGCAAGACGCACAGACTATTGTGTTCTATTCCTATAAAAACATGGAACCTACCAAAAGAAAGATTAATGTCTCTTCTTTCATCAAGAAAAAAAGTATATTTCTATCTGGTTCCGTTTTGCAGCAATTAGCATTAAAATATAGGTACGTTTCATCATTATTTACAAATATATTTAGAGTTCTGAGTAATTGAGCTTTTTTTCAACATGGATCTCATTGATCTCTTATACTCTGCTGCCACCTACTGGCCGTTTGTGTAATAACTACCATTTCTGGCTGCAAAGCCTTCTATATGCTCGAGCATAAAGAAAAAAAGAAAAAAAAAGAGAGAAAAAAACAACGTATAAATACGTCTTTGGTAAAGTTAAAACATTAAAAATAGAAAATATTTATATGTTTTTGGTAGCAAATGAGTTACTTAATTTGAACTATTTGGTGTGTTGCTTCATTAGCTAGTTTGCTACTTATTGGTGGGCTAGTTGAACTACTTTACAGTTATGAAGCATAAAATCATTTTTACAAGAAAACGCGCAATTATACGAGAATAAAATAGAATAAAATTTAAATTACTAATGAAAAAAAGAATTTGGCAAAATGACGAAAACTAAACTATTTAAGAAAATAAGTTTAAAAACAAAGTAAATTATGAGCCCATGTTTATAATTTTAATCTACTGGCCTCTTTCACTCTCTAGTCTGTTTCTCTACAAAGTACCACAGGAAATTGCAGTTGCATTATATGCTAACTAGCTGTTATTCGAAATCCATCTAGCTAACAATGTGGTGTATTTATGTATTATTTCCATTGAACGGTTGTGCAACCGCTATCCAGCTTTCAGCATGCATATACGGCACATAACTCTTGCTTGGAGTCCCAATGGAAGCGGCCGCGTGTAGTTAATATTCTTCCTCCATGTCAGTGTCGCGCACTTTGGCAAATTTGCCAATTACTTTCATTTTTGAAGAAGTTTGCATTATGTTGCGGGATGAATAATCACTGCAGGCGCCGGGAATTAACCTTTTTAATGCGTATGTGTCTCGCCTCATAAACATGCCCCCGTACACACACACACACACACACACACACACACACACACACACACACACACACACACACACACACACACACACACACACACGGAAAAGTCAGCTCATTGTGGAAAGTGCTGGAGTATATAAATCCCACATTGGAATAATAATAAGCGTGTCATTGTAATTCAGGTGGATCGAGTGGAAATGAGATTTTTCGGGGGGTGGGGGGGGGGGGGGGGGGGTGTTATTTTTGCATATTGTGCAGCGTTCTCCTCCTGCTTGAAAAGGCAAAATGATTTGATGGCTTTAACTCGTCTCACCTTGCATCTTTATTACGTCTCCACACGTCGCATCAATGACCTCAGAGAAATGATACAAAAAGCTTCTTTTTTTTTTGGGCAATACGGCGTTTCCCCGTTTATCATAGTGGCTATTAAAGTATCATTCTCCAAATACAGAGTCCCGTGTACTTGGTACAAGCTGTTTACTTTCCACTACCAGTTGAAGTTTACCGTAAAACTGACACACAAAACAAGAGAATCCAACTTTACATTGTAACATATTACACATATTTATGATTTTTTGGAGAGGCTGGAACGGATCAATGTCATTTCCATTAATTTCAATGGGGAAAGATAATTTGAGATACAAGTGTTTTGAGTTATGAGCATGCTAACGGAATGAATGAAACTCATATTTCAAGTCAGCACTGCAGTAGCACACTTGTAGCACAAAACAAACCACCTTGTTGTGACTTCCTGGAAGCTGTCCAATAAAGTCATAAAGTGCGTCTGCGTGTGTGTGTGTGTGTGTGTGTGGGTGTGTGTGTGTGCTATTTGTGTCCGCGCATCTTTCGTTATTTATAGCCGACTGTGTGTCAGTGGAGGCGGGCAGGCACCGCCGAGTGGGCAAAAGATTCAATTACTGCCATACTTTTACCTCATCCGGCGCAAATGAAAAGTTCCAGGCAACAAACGAAGGCATCCAAAAGTTCTTTTGCGACTCTCGCCAGCTGAAAACTTTATTCGACTTGAATGTCTTCCTTCTTCTAAAGCTCAACTTTATTCTCTTAAAAATACACACATTTTCTTTCAAATGGAATTCAACAATATACATTTTTTTCCCACTTGCTCTCTGTGACGTGCGTGCACTCGAGGCCGACAATGAGGCGCTCTAAAGTGGCCACACCAGCGCAAATCTCCTGTCCACATGCTGGCTATCATGCTTGTCTCTGCCCCCTCGCTCTTGGGCATGCGTTCAACTCATGGCTGACCACGAGGCACTCTAAAGAGGCTATGTGAGGCAATTATCTAAAGGAAGGACACATTTTCAGGGAGCTAGCTAACTGTACATCCATCCATTCATCCATCCATCCATCCATTTTCTTGACCGCTTATTCCTCACAAGGGTCGCGGGGGGTGCTGGCGCCTATCTCAGCTGGCTCTGGGCAGTAGGCGGGGGACACCCTGGACTGGTTGCCAGCCAATCGCAGGGCACACAGAGACGAACAACCATCCACACGTAAAGCACACCTAGGGACAATTCGGAGCGCCCAATTAACCTGCCATGCATGTCTTTGGAATGTGGGAGGAGACCGGAGTACCCGGAGAAGACCCACGCGGACACGGGGAGAACATGCAAACTCCACCCAGGAAGGCCGGAGCCTGGACTTGAACCGGAGTCCTCAGAACTGGGAGGCGGACGTGCTCTAACTGTACATGGTACACTCTAAAAACAGTTGGGTCAAAAATGGACTGGCCCAACTTTTTGGGTTAAATAACTCAAAAAGTCAAATTAAATTTATAACCCAGGTTGATTTTTTGGTTATTCGTTTGACCATACTTTGTTTAATTGAATAACCCAATTCAATTGGGTCAAAAATGAAACGGCTCAACTTTTTGAGTTATTTAGCCTATATTGCAACCCAATTTTGGGTTGTTTTGTGGGTTATTCATTTGACTGAACTTTTGGGGTTATTTAGCCCAAAAGGGTCATACCCATAAGAGCAACCCAATTTTTTCTGGGTTGTTTTGTGGGTTACTCATTTGACCCAACTTTTTGGGTTATTTTGGCCAAAAGGGTCAACAAACCCATACAGCAACCCATTTTTTTGGGTTATTCATTTAAACTTAAATTTTGGTATAACTGCGATTGGCTGGCAACCAGTCCAGGGTGTACCCCGCCTACTGCACAGAGCCAGTGTAACGTACCGACTGCTGTCGGTGAAAAAGTGGATCCCCAAAAATGTAGGCCCAGACAGGAAAATACAATTGAGATGAAGTTTATTCACAAACCCACCAAACGCAAAAAGCTGGCTCAGATGCCAGGAGAAAAAACAACAAAAAGCGCGAGTACAATACTCGGAAAAGTTAATAACAAAAAACACTTGCAAAAGGCAAGGAGAAACAGGGGTTAACAAAAAATACTTACAACGCAAGCTGGCTCTATCTATTCACAATAACACACACTCCAATCTAACTACATACAAAACAGAAAGCGCCGTGGCAGATACACGTGAAAAAATACTAACTTATCAAATCAAAACAAGGCTATACTAGAACGCGAGACTAGGATTCAGGAACAAAAGGTCTAGAGAATGTCTTGAGCAAGGGCTGCGTGCAAGAAATAATCCGACAGTGATCTGTCGCTCCGGGAGTCCTTTTAAAGACCTCTTGATTGTGGAAATGCGCCTCAGGTGTGGCGCAGGTGGACACGCCCCCTTCACTTGCCCACTGGAAAAACACCAGACACACAGACTGAGAGCAGGATTATGACAGCCAGCTGAGATAGGCCCCAGCACCTCCCCGCGACCCTTGTGAGGAATAAGCAGTCAAGAAAATGGATGGATGGATGGATGGATGGATGGATTTTGGTTTAATTGATTAACCCAATTAAATTGGGTCAAAAATGAAATGACCCAACTTTTTGAGTTATTTTGCCCAAAAAGGGTCATACCCATATAGCAACCCAATTTTTTGGGTTGTTTTGTGGGTTATTCATTTGACCCAACTTTTTGGGTTATTTTGGCCAAAAGGGTCAACAAACCCATAAAGCAACCCAATTTTTGGGGTTGTTTTGTGGGTTATTCATTTGACCTTACATTTTGGTTTAATTGATTAACCCAATTGAATTGGGTCAAAAATGAAGTGACTCAACATTTTGAGTTATTTATCCCAAAAAGGGTCACACACATAAAGCAAACCATTTTTTTGGGTTGCTTTGTGGGTTATTCATTTAACCATAGTTTTTGGTTTAATTGAATAACCCAATTGAATTGGGTCAAAAATGACGTTATCCACAAAAGTTGGGTCAGTCCCTTTTTGACCCAATTTGGGATATTTTTAGTGCTGTCAAACGATTAAAATTCTTAATCTGATTAATCCCACTTTTTTAATTTTGATTAACCACGATTAATCATGCTAAATTACTTGCGTATTCGCGTAATATAAAATAAATACAAAATACCGTAATATTTTGACATTAACGCATTTTATTATATTAATGTCATTTGCAAACATTGATTAAATGCATGTACGCAATTGCATGCTCAAAACGTAACAGCATCATATCAATTGGGTGCAATTCAGCAATTATTAATTAATTCAATGCAAATTACTTTTGTTTTATCTAAAGTCCCGTCGGGGTGTTTTTTAAAGCGAAATTTACCAACAGGCGTAGGAAATGCCGTGCATTGACCTAATCACTGTCCTGCGTAGCCTTCAATGTAACCATCCGCGGTTACGTTCAAGGCTAAAGTGCACTAGAAAAGAATAGTGTGATTAATACGTGATTAATGCGACATTTTTCTGTGATTAATCTTTTAACGCTTTAACTTTGACAGCCATAGTTATTTTTGACCCAATTGTATTTAGAACGTAATTGCACATATGTGAAATAATGCTGTTACAGTTGTCGAATACCTTAACGTTTACTTAATGTCTGTCAGCCTTGTTTTTCCTCATCCGAGGCTCCCTTTAAGTCAAGATAATCACAGCACAATATGTTATTGATCTGTGCCGGTGTATTCCAGATTTGCAAGCACACCAAAAAAAAAAAAAAAAAAAAAAAAAAAAAAAAACAAGAGAAGCAAAAAGCGACTCGTCTGAGATGCTCGACTCTTAACGCGGGAGGCAAATTAGTCTCGCGTGAGCCCAAGCGAGAGTGACATTAATTATTTCTGCGGCAATTTTGGGGCGCCGCGTGAACTGACATTATGAGAGATCCTCTAATAAAGAAATGCTGTTTGTTCTCATTGTAATTGCTGGGCCGCTTAATGTTATTGCAGCCATTTTACTTTGGGGCGACACGCTGACTGCGCCCGCTGAGTGTTAGCAGCCTGCTTTCAGGAGAATTTAGGAGCATTTTGTGCAAAATAGGTAATGCAGTGGAGAAAAAAAAAAAAAAAAGACTTCTTCCCAAGGTTACTTAAAATACGGCAACCCTGGAGCTGTGACAAATGTGAGCAGTGGCCTTCATCAGGTGGTCAAACTCTGACCTTGCGGAGCTGAGTTATTCGAGTTTTGCCTTTTTACGACGACGAGTCAAACTTGGCTGCAGGGCTGTGCGCACATGCGAGGATGAAAACGAAATGTTTCATAATTTAGTGTCGGCCAGCTGTCGAGTCTGCGTGGTTGAAATTCGGTAGCAATCGGGCAAAGCATTGAGGACGGAAGTTTGTATCATGATTCTAAAATGGCGGCTTTAAACAACAATGGCAAACTTCCTGCGTCTTTTTGGGCGTGAGTTCTAAAACTTTTTTGTGGTACTACTGATGATAGACATGACTGTTAGAACGCTAAGAGAAACTGACCTTGGGGGCTACATTTTGTTTTTTGAAGGACCACGAAAAACGCCCATCTAAACCAAAATGGTGGACTTCCTGTATCTTTCTGGGCATGGGCTCTTGAGACTTTTTTTTTTGTAGGTCTACTACCCATGATAGAGATCCTTACCCAATATTGGATTGTTGAGAGAAACTTGCCTGGGGTGGTGGATTTTTCTTCTATTTTTTTTGGTTGAAAATGCCGAAAAGTAGTCTAAAATGGCCACTTCAAGCCAAAATGGCAGACTTGCAGTGTCTTGTGG
Organism: Festucalex cinctus; assembly: GCF_051991245.1. NCBI lineage: Eukaryota > Metazoa > Chordata > Actinopteri > Syngnathiformes > Syngnathidae > Festucalex > Festucalex cinctus. The sequence continues at coordinate 17,487,661 of NC_135431.1, forward strand.
GCACAAGTTCTTGAGGTATTTTTTTTTGTACGTCTACCCATGACAGACCAGGGTTATAATAGTTTTGGAATTTTTCATTTTAGTTAGTTATTTCATTTTTATTTTTTTAATTTTATTTTTTATTTATTTAGTTAGTTTTAATTAGTTTACAGGGTGGTTTTGTTAGTTTTTATTAGTTTTAGTTAGTTAATAAATGCTTAGTTTTAGTTTAGTTTTAGTTTCAGTATTAGTTTTAGTTTAAAAAAAGTGTATTACTTGTGCGCAATATTCAAAAAACACCATGGGAGCGACGTCATCTGAAGGTGCTTTTCTATTGGCTGCTGCTAGATGACATCACTTCTGTGTGACACTTTTTTAATCGTCCTTATATCAAAATAAATCTACTTAAAATCACATTTAAAATCATCCCCAAAAGCCCATGCATTAAATTAATTACCAAAGATGAAAACAAACATTTTTTTTGCTAGAATTATAGGTAATTTTGTAAACATAAAATGTAGTTTAAGTTTTTATTTTATTTTTTATTTTTTGTTTATTTTGTTAACGAAATTGTTTTATAAATTTTAGTTTTTTCCGTTAGTTTTAGTTAACTAAAATAACCTTGTGACAGACACACCCACCAAGTTTCATGCTGCTCAGTAACTGGCTTCTGGGGCTGAATTAAACCCCCCCCCCCAAATCCAGGTAAGTTGGAAAAGGCAAAGCCTATAAAATGTGAATTTATTTGTCCTATGAAGGCTCGGCGAGGACTTTTGTCCCTGTATGCTGGGCCTCTCTCTAACAACGCTATAGAAAAACAACATCCCCACTTGCCTTTTATTGGCCTCCTTTCATCTCGGGCCTCGGTTTCCTTCAACTTTCATCTCCAGTGTTCTCCCGCCGCTGCACTTAACAAGTGGACACGCACACACAAACACAAGATGATGAGAGGCAGCACGTTTCGGCTGCAAGTACGCACACGGACGGTAATCGTGTGCAGAACATCTGCCGGGCCTTCAAATGTGCCATGAAAGGCTGCTTACGACGTGCCTATATGATTACTTTCCTTATGCTGCAGCTTTGATATGACGCACGCCACAATAGCGTGTTCGCTCTGTCACTCGCTCCCTCTCTGGTTGCCGGGATAACAAAATGAAGACGAATGACGGTGGTAAAAAGGCGTCAAGACTCTAGTCCAAAAAGTTGACGTCGTTTCATATCATACAACAATGAGCTCCAATAGAGGGAAGTCAAACTTATTGGATTATTCATTTTTTCAGACCACTTGCACAAGAACAGCATGTGAGTACTTTTGTCACCTCTGCAGAGCTATGATGACACCAGTAAGTGATTGCTATGTAAAATGGAGTCATCTGACTTGATGTATAAAAGATACACTATTCGATGCTAACAACAAAATAACCACATACGGGAGATTTCTAGAATAGACAAATCCGCAATTAAGACACATCTGCCATCTAGTGGTGAATGGTGATATTCCAATTTTAAACTATAGTTGATGGATATTGCTAATTTGGCACCGGCAAATTTGCATATTAATAAGTTTTCCTTTTCCTTTTTTTTCTCAATATTTTGTAATATTTTACATTTTCCTTTTTTTTCTCCTGCACTATTTCCCCAATTTAACACCTGTGTGTTTTGTTTTTTAAAATAATGTATGTTTTGGGTTTGTAAAATAAATAAATAAACGTGGGTGGGGATGTATTAATCAAGGGGTCATTCCGAGGTCACAGGCTGCAGACCACCAACTGCCATTCATTTTCCTTTTTGTGTTACTTTTGCAGCAAACTTGTGTTTAGATTTAAAAATGCGACCCGAATAGAGAGGAAATGTTATGAATATTATGACCAAAATGATAATAGTTATCAGGGTATCATAACTGTATTAAAGGTACTGTAAACATAAAAAAATAAATAAATAAAATCACCTCGAGCATTTCAACACAGAATTTCTGCCACAATAACAGCATTTTTTTATTTATTTATTTTTTTTAAGGCGACAGGTTGACATTGAAGCATATTATTTTATTGGCCGCTATTTCCTGTGGGAAATGTACTCGCTTTCTCCTTTACAGGTTGCACTGCATTTCCATTAAGATAAAGTTACAGGAGGCGCATCATCACCTGCTGGGCTGCTGTGCTGAGGGAAGGTGGGAATTGGTTGTTGTTTTTCATGTCACAACAATTAAAAAAAAACAAAAAAACTTAACAACTTGTTTAGGCAGTGAGACATTTTCCTTGTCCTTCTGTCGACTTAAGGAAAGCTGACCTGCTTGTTCTCCTTTTAAACGGTTGCCAACCTGCCGCAATCAAACTAGTGATTAGCATGCATTCGCGCCGAATCAAACAAGATGAATCACAGCGATTGCGCTCGCTCCCCCCCACTTCATCCCAACTTTGAAAATAAAAAAAAAAGTAATTAGAGGCGGTGCCAAAGCCGGCAAAATGATTGATCAACGTGTCCATTGGTTTGCATTGACGCTGAAGTTTTTTGCAGCAGAAGAAGGACGAGTCAGTGGATTTGCTATAAAGTGGTCGGAGGAAAAGTAGCAGAGTAAATCGGCGCTCTGTGATACGGTGGCGTCGAGCTGGGCCAAATTAATTAGGCAAACAAAGCGCACGCAGGGAGAAAATTACACCTCACTTGCTGTGCATTCATCATTTCGCAGATTTATTGTTTGGGCTTTTTGGGGAGGGTGCTTGAATTTCAATACTTAAAAAAAAAAAAGATTTATGGAATCATCTGGGAGCTACCTGGCTGAAGAGATGGCAAAATAAAATGCATCAAATAAGTAGGGATGTAACGATAAGGGCAATATCGTGATATCGTGATATTAAAACTGCCACAATATCGTCGTCATCATGTTCACAATATTTAAAAAAACCCACATCTGCTAAAAAAAAAGTCATGTTGATTTCCAATTGTGCAGTTCTAGCACCCTCTGGTGGCTAGTGTATTAGTGCAATTTAATTTTCATTAGGGATGTTTTGGCTTTCTATGTTTAAAATCTATGCTAATTGTTAGATGAAGGGGAACGCAATTTGTTTGTGAAGCATTCATGTGTTTTTGCATTAGCAAGTCAGTGCCTCAATATTGTTATTAGAGATTGTAGGTGGTTTATATGCATTGCTGTTATGTACAAAAGCACAATATTGTTCTTTTTTTCAGTATGAGCGCTTATTTTTTTACAATGTTGTGATCTTTTTAAATATCGCCAACGTCCCCCCCATAATATCGTGATAATTATTGCATCGTGACCTTCATATCATGATAATATCGTATCGTGATGTTTGGATATCGTTACATCCCTACAAGTAAGCAGTATAGAAGATGGATGGACGGGTAAAACTATATCAGTTACAGCCATGTACCTTTGAGTAAGACTGTTTATTAAGACTGTATATATACTAAATATATATTAGTTTTTTTTTGTTTTTGTTTTTTTTTAATCGTAATTAATCGCATGACTTCAATAGTTAACTCACAATTAATTGCAAATTTTATATCTCTTCTATTAGCACGTCCGCCTCCCAGTTCTGAGGACTCCGGTTCGAGTCCAAGCTCCGGCTTTCCTGGGTGGAATATCGCATGTTCTCCCCGTGCCCGCGTGGGTCTTCTCCGGGTACTCCGGTCTCCTCCCACATTCCAAAGACATGCATGGCAGGTTAATTGGGCGCTCCGAATTGTCCCTAGGTGTGCTTTACGTGTGGATGGTTGTTCGTCTCTGTGTGCCCTGCGATTGGCTGGCAACCAGTCCAGGGTGTCCTCCACCTCCTGCCCAGAGCCAGCTGAGATAGGCGCCAGCACCCCCCGCGACCCTTGAGGAATAAGCGGTCAAGAAAATGGATGGATGGATATCTCTTCTAAATGTACAATAAAAAGTACAATAAAATATTTTTTTTTCGAGGTTTGCATACTGTTAAAGGTGTATTCAAGGATCTTTTCTCTCTCCGTCTTCTGGGTGGATCTGTCACGACGTGAAGAGGTAGGACCCAGACGCAGGATAAGGTAAGCCACCAAGGCAGCAGGTTTATTTCCAGCCAACCAGTGTCTCCTCTCAAGCTGAGAGGAGAAAGGGGGAATCAAAAAGGTGGAGAACAAAAAGCGCTCCACTAGGGAGGAAAAAACAGGAACAAGGCAAAAGGGGTAACAAAAGGCGCTCCACTGGAGGAAAAGGCACAAAAACAAGACAAGGCACAAAAGCAAGGCAAAACAACAAGGCAACAGGAACAAGGACTCGAGGACTGTGGGACGCTTCCATGCACTAACTGTGTGTGACACTTCGGCAACGGAGGGGAGAATGCAGGTGGCTTTTATTGTCTTGGTTGATTGGTGGCAGGTGGACATGATCATGGGCGGGGACCGGTAATTAGTGAACTGCAGGAAGGGCAAGTGACCTGGGGTGCGAAGGGAATCAGAAATTCAAAATAAAACATGACTATGACAATAAAGGCCTGTCACGCAGGTGGCGGCGTGACAGTACCCCCCCCTCAATGGCCGGCTCCTGACGGCCATCCGACCCAAAGAGTCCAAAAACAAGGGCGGGCGGAAGGGGGCACGGAGGTGGGAACACGGCCCACCCATCCGTACAGACAAAAAGCAGTTCAGGAGGGCGTCCTCGACGCCCGACAAGGAGCAGAGGTGGCGGCGGGGTGTTCGCCGCCAGATGAGGAGCAGGAGGCGGCCGCTGGCCGGGCGCCGCCGGAACTGGTGCAGGTGATGGCGGCCGCTGGCCGGGCGCTGCCGGAACTGGTGCAAGAGGAGGCGGCCGCAATCCATGCGCCGCCTGACGAGGAACCGGAGGTGGCGGCCGCAATCCATGCGCCGCCTGACGAGGAACAGGAGGTGGCGACCGCAATCCATGCGCCGCCTGACGAGGAACAGGAGGTGGCGACCGCAATCCATGCGCCGCCTGACGAGGAACAGGAGGTGGCGACCGCAATCCATGCGCCGCCTGACGAGGAACAGGAGGTGGCGACCGCAATCCATGCGCCGCCTGACGAGGAACAGGAGGTGGCGACCGCAATCCATGCGCCGCCTGACGAGGAACAGGAGGTGGCGGCCGCAATCCATGCGCCGCCTGACGAGGAACAGGAGGTGGCGGCCGCAATCCATGCGCCGCCTGACGAGGAACAGGAGGTGGCGGCCGCAATCCATGCGCCGCCTGACGAGGAACAGGAAGTAGCGGCCCAGGCGAAGCGGCCAGGGACTGCGGCGGCAGCGGCCCAGGCGAAGCGGCCAGGGACTGCGGCGGCAGCGGCCCAGGCGAAGCGGCCAGGGGCTGCGGCGGCAGCGGCCCAGGCGAAGCGGCCAGGGGCTGCGGCGGCAGCGGCACAGGCGAAGCGGCCAGGGGCTGCGGCGGCAGCGGCACAGGCGAAGCGGCCAGGGGCTGCGGCGGCAGCGGCACAGGCGAAGCGGCCAGGGGCTGCGGCGGCAGCGGCACAGGCGAAGCGGCCAGGGGCTGCGGCGGCAGCGGCACAGGCGAAGCGGCCAGGGGCTGCGGCGGCAGCGGCACAGGCGAAGCGGCCAGGGGCTGCGGCGGCAGCGGCACAGGCGAAGCGGCCAGGGGCTGCGGCGGCAGCGGCACAGGCGAAGCGGCCAGGGGCTGCGGCGGCAGCGGCACAGGCGAAGCGGCCAGGGGCTGCGGCGGCAGCGGCACAGGCGAAGCGGCCAGGGGCTGCGGCGGCAGCGGCACAGGCGAAGCGGCCAGGGGCTGCGGCGGCAGCGGCACAGGCGAAGCGGCCAGGGGCTGCGGCGGCAGCGGCACAGGCGAAGCGGCCAGGGGCTGCGGCGGCAGCGGCACAGGCGAAGCGGCCAGGGGCTGCGGCGGCAGTAGACAAGGTTCCGGAGCGAGAGGCTGTAGCAAACGAGGTTCAGGGGCGAGAGGCTGCAGCAGACGAGGTTCAGGGGCGAGAGGCTGCAGCAGACGAGGTTCAGGGGCGAGAGGCTGCAGCAGACGAGGTTCAGGAGCGAGAAGCTGCAACAGACGAGGTTCAGGGGCGAGAGGCTCCAGCAGACGAGGTTCAGGGGCGAGAGGCTCCAGCAGACGAGGTTCAGGAGCGAGAGGCTCCAGCAGACGAGGTTCAGGGGCGAGAGGCTCCAGCAGACGAGGTTCAGGGGCGAGAGGCTGCAGCAGACGAGGTTCAGGGGCGAGAGGCTGCAGCAGACGAGGTTCGGGGTTCTGAGGCCAGTCCGACCCTTCACCCCAGTCGCCACGGTCCAAAGCCATCAACTCTTTTATCTCTGCAATGACTCGGGCGATGTCTTCAAGCCTCTGCCAGGTCTCCAAGTTGGACACTCCCGCTGGGTCCATGCTGGCCGAAGTGTACTGTCACGACGTGAAGAGGTAGGACCCAGACGCAGGATAAGGTAAGCCACCAAGGCAGCAGGTTTATTTCCAGCCAACCAGTGTCTCCTCTCAAGCTGAGAGGAGAAAGGGGGAATCAAAAAGGTGGAGAACAAAAAGCGCTCCACTAGGGAGGAAAAAACAGGAACAAGGCAAAAGGGGTAACAAAAGGCGCTCCACTGGAGGAAAAGGCACAAAAACAAGACAAGGCACAAAAGCAAGGCAAAACAACAAGGCAACAGGAACAAGGACTCGAGGACTGTGGGACGCTTCCATGCACTAACTGTGTGTGACACTTCGGCAACGGAGGGGAGAATGCAGGTGGCTTTTATTGTCTTGGTTGATTGGTGGCAGGTGGACATGATCATGGGCGGGGACCGGTAATTAGTGAACTGCAGGAAGGGCAAGTGACCTGGGGTGCGAAGGGAATCAGAAATTCAAAATAAAACATGACTATGACAATAAAGGCCTGTCACGCAGGTGGCGGCGTGACAGGATCATATAACAATTGGTTCTCAATCCCGTCAATCAATCTGCCGTAACGACCGGCCCCTCCCCCGCGGACGAACAGGAGAGATGATAGGATGTCTGCCATGTGCATTTTTTAAAAAGTGACAAACGGACGTTTGGCTTCTACTTTTTGAGAAGATCCTTGAATACACCTTTAACATAAGTGGGGGGAAAAAAAAGATAAACTAATAGAAATATGCCTACATCATTTAGTCGTTGATACAGTAACTTCAGAATACATAAAATTGAGGTAAAATTAAAAAGATGTACTGTACTGTAAAAACGAGTGTGATATTGATTTGTGTTGAGCTCATTTTTCTGCCACTAGATGGCATCATTGCATTTGTAAGACGTTGATGACACCTCAGTGCATTTTTCTTTTCATATTAAGAGCTATCTAATCTTTAACATGCAGTAAGGTGAAATTCTGCACACTTTTGAAATTGTAAAATACAACTTGACCCCAGTCTCCACAAATATATTCATTATTATTACATTTTTGAAGCCGTCTCATTCACTAATGTGAATGAGACGTCAAGGCCAAGTCGTTGAAAAGATGTAACTGAGCACAAGTTGGAAAACAACACAGTCACATCATTTGCTCTCCCTAAGTACGCTCTAAACCGTTGTCAAACATCGCTTTTAGTGTTTACATTGAAACGGACTCTTGAACATCATTACCCAGGGCGGAGTTCTCGAATCTTAAATATGAGTCACTTAAGTAATAGTAACAGAGTCAATCTAGAGCAGGGGTGTCCAAACTTTTTCATTTGAGGGCCACATCCAGAAAATCAGAAGGCCGCAAGGGCCACATCATGTTATGAAGAGAAATTGTGTTTAGTCCTAAAAATTGTACAAATAATTTATTTGTGCTTTTGCATATTTAGAAAAAATGCTACGGTATATAAACCAATTTATTTGTAATATGGCAGTAGGGTTATTATAGTTTTGGAAATTTTCATTTTAGTTAGTTTTTATTCGTTTTCAGGGTGGTTTGTTAGTTTTTATTAGTTTAGTTCTAAAAAAAAAAGCTTGGTTTTAGTTTACTTTGTTATTTTCAGTATTAGTATTAGTTTAAAAAAAAAGTGTATTACTTGTGCGCAATATTTAAAAAACACCATGGGAGCAATGTCATCTTTTGGTGCTTTTCTATTGGCTGCTGCTAGATGACGTCACTCCTGTGTGACATACTTTCAAACCTCATTATTCCGGTTTATATCAAAATAAATCTACTATAAATCACATTTCAAATCATCCCCAAAGCCTCATGCATTAAATGAATTACCAAAGACCAAAACGAAGGACATTTTTGCTACAATTATAGTTAGTTTTAGTTAGTTTTGTAAACATAAAATGTAGTTTCCGTTAGTTTTCATTTTTAAAAAAAGCATTTTTGTTTTTATTTTATTTTGGTAACAATATTGTTTTTGAATTTTAGTTTTAGTTTTTTCCATTAGTTTTAGTTAACTAAAATAACCTTTAATGGCACCTGTGTTTTTGACACCCTCCCTTACTTTGACCATCTCCAAACATTTTAATTTTGTTTATTTTATTTGAAATGAGTCAAATGTCATTTTTTTAGCAAATGCCGCGGGCCACTGAAAAATGAACGGCAGGCCGCAAATGGCCCCCGGGCCGTAGTTTGGACATCAATGATCTAGAGTATTACTGTAGCTTTAGTGTACTGTGGTTTTCCTGCTACTTTACCGTAATTGTACGTAATTCTGGTTATTTTACTGCAAATTGTTACTCTACATTTATTGGGTACATTACATAGGTGTTTTTTTTTTTTTTGGCATTTTGGTCGTATATTTTGCAAACCAAAACACGGTTTTAATGAACATATTTGAATCAGTATGCGAAAACATGCTTGCAGTTGATGGTGTCTATCCGAGATGTACTCATGTGCGTAGACGGAACCTTCAAAGACACATTTATCATCATTAAAGTGACTCGGGCTGCAGTGGGGATGAATTGGGACGAGGTTGGTGCGCGGAGGAGACCTGATATGATATTCCTCGCAATCACAAGCAAAAACGCGAGTGCACTTATCTGACTGTGACACCTTTGAGGGCCTCCGGGGAGGAGGAGGACCAAACAAAACGCGGCGGTGATGAAGATGCTGACAAAATAAGGACGAGAGCTCAGCACATTCTTCTCTACTACTAAGTACAGACACAGATTAAAAAAAAATATTACAGTAAAAGTAGGTCTGATTCAACTCCGAAATGTATACAAGTCAACTTCTAAATAACAAATTAATGTACGTCTTATTTTTATGTGATTTCATTCATGGCGGTTAAAAAAAATTAAAGGGATACTTTACTTATTTAGCCATTCTCGGCAGTGAAACATTAATCTTGACCGCTTATTCCTCACAAGGGGGGTGCTGGCGCCTATCTCAGCTGGCTCTGGGCAGTAGGCGGGGGACACCCTGGACTGGTTGCCAGCCAATCGCAGGGCACACAGAGACGAACAACCATCCACGCACACAAGCACACCTAGGGACAATTCGGAGCGCCCAATTAACCTGCCACGCATGTCTTTGGAATGTGGGAGGAGACCGGAGTACCCGGAGAAGACCCACGTGGGCACGGGGAGAACATGCAAACTCCACCCAGGAAGGCCGGAGCCTGGACTCGAACCGGAGTCCTCAGAACTGGGAGGTGGACGTGCTAACCACTCGACCTCCGTGCCGCACTGAAACATTAATATTTTGCCTATAATAAATTTGATATTTTCATTATTTTTCATGTACAATCAGTACCTTTAAAAACACATTTTGCAACTTGCTGTCGACTGAAAATGACATCACATGGGCTCAGGTAACCAATCACAAGCTGATATTTTCATTATTTTTCATGTACAATTAGTACCTTTAAAAACACATTTTGCAACTTGCTGTTGACTGAAAATGACATCACATGGGCTCAGGTAACCAATCACAGCTCAGCTTGTGAATGTCACATGACCAAAGCTATAAAACAGGTGAGCTGTGATTGGTTATCTGAGCCCATGTGATGTCATTTTCAGTCGACAGCAAGTTGCAAAATGTGTTTTTAAAGGTACTATTTGTACGTGAAAAATAATGAAAGTATTAAATTACTTATAGACAAAATATTAACTTTTTATTGCTATAATGGGCTACTGTAAATAAGTGAAGTATCCCTTTAACAGGGATCTTTTGACTACGCAAGGAGTAAAATGTACAAATATCGTTTACGGGACAATATTTATACAGTGCTAATTTTGGAGGATTAATTGTGAAAGGAGATACTGTAAAAATCCAGTTGTGAGGGATTTGTACTGGGTTACTTCATCTTTTATTTTTTTGTGTGCCCTGCTAAACTTTTGACCGAGTGACAGTGAAGCAACAAAGCTGCACTCTGACAATGCAAACAAACAAACAAACGTCAGCGCTGACACGATGGTAGCAAATCACGGAAACGTGGCTTTCATCTCACACACAAAAATGAGTTTGCAGCCATGCCGCTAAATTACATACACAAAAAAAAAGAAGCCTGACTGTGTGTAAATGTTAAAATGGCTGCCCGGAAGCGTCAGTTTGTAATGTGAGAACAGAAAGTTTTCTTTCCTGTTTTTTTTTCTTTTTTTTTGCTGCAACACAAAATGCCGTGAAGTTTCATCACTTGGACAATCATTAAGTGACAAACAAACGGTACGGTGAAGTCCACAGAAAAAAATAAATGCATGTGCGTGTTTAAGTTGCGACTGTTTGAAGGTTACATCAATGGTAATCACTTGAGTGACATCACACATTTTATTTTGCTGGAAAAAAATGGGTTCTACGTCACAATTTCCACTCTACTCATTTATGAGTGGAATTAAAGCAGGGGTGTCCAAACTTTTTCATTTGAGTGCCACATACAGAAAATCAGAAGGACGCAAGGGCCACATAATGTTATGAAGAGAATTTGTGTTTAGTCCTAAAAATTGTACAAATAATTTGTGATTTTGCATATTTAGAAAAATGCTACAGTATATAAACCAATTTATTTGTAATATGGCAAGTAGGGTTATTATAGTTTTGGAATTTTTCATTTTAGTTAGTTTTTATTAGTTTTCAGGGTGGTTCCTTTAGTTTGTATTAGTTTAGTTCTTTAAAAAATGCTTAGTTTTAGTTTAGTTTGTTAGTTTCAGTATTAGTATTACTGTAGTTTTTTTTTTTTTTTTTAATGTGTATTACTTGTGCGCAATATTTAAATAACACCATGGGAGCAACGTCATCTGAAGGTGCTTTTCTATTGTGTTTCAAACTTTCAAACGTCATTATTCCGGTTTATATCAAAATAAATCTACTAAAAATCACATTTAAAATCATCCCCAAAGGCTCATGCATTAAATTAATTACCAAAGACTAAAATGAAGGACATGTTTACTGTAATTATAGTTAGTTTTAGTTCGTTTTGTAAACATAAAATGTAGTTTCAGTTAGTTTTCGTTTCTTAAGAAGCATTTTTGTTTTTTATTTTATTTCGGTAACAATATTGTTTTTTATTTTATTTTATTTTATTTTTAGTTTTTTCATTAGTTTTAGTTAACTAAAATAACCTTTAATGGCACCTGTTTTTCGATACTCTCCCTTCTTACTTTGACCATCTCCAAAAAAATTTGTTGATTTGTTGATTTTATTTGAACTGAGTCAAATGCCATTTTTAGCATATGTCGCGGGCCACTGAAAAATGGACGGCGGGCCGCAAATGGCCCCCGGGCCGTAGTTTGGACACCCCTGACTTAAAGCCCTGTAAAGAGAAAATAAAAACAAATTGACACCAATGAAGACAGTGTTGTTTTCAACACTGCTAAATTTAGAAAAAAAAAAACGAAGAAAAAAAAAACGTACAAAAATGAAGCTTCAATAATCATGAAAATAACCTTTTCCATGCTGAAAAACGGGGCGCTCTAAAAGCAGACATGCCAGTGAGAAGCTCCTGTCCACATACTGCTTAAGTTATTTCCCAATTTGTCGCTCTTCTGCCCTTCTCTCAATGGCATGCATGCACTCGTAGCCAACAACGAGGCGCTCTAAAGTGGCCATGCCAGCGAAATTATCCGAATGCAAGATGCATTTTCAGAGTTGGTATATATGTGCCTAATAACTGTACTTAAAGTAACACACTCACTTGAGAGTGTAAGAATTTAAGAATTTGATGACATCCACTGTCGTTATGCGTCACGTCACCTCCAGAGGACGTCAAATGCAGCGGCTGCATGAATGGTGTAGCCACTTCCACACCACCTCCAGCTCTTCCCTCCGGTTTGTCCAACACTTTGCCATAAGCCTCATAAGTGACTTGAGATAAGCGTCAAAAAGAATACATTTGAGTGCGACATTCTAATATGCAGCCAGTTAGCTGGAGGGGGCCCTAGCCAATATCAAGTGAATACTGAACAACGCCTTCGGCTGCTGTTGGCAGGAGGCACAGCCAATCATTTTGGTGGCCATTAAGCTTTCCGGAGGCCTGCTGAGCTTCTATCACCGCATCAGCGCTTGTTCTACTGATAGTTTCTCACACACACACACATATATATATATATATATATATATATATATATATATATTTGCTATTTTGCATCTGCTGCTGATTTTTGGAATGTGAGATAAAGTTGCAGTAATTGCGGAAAATCTACAAGTAACGGGGTGGATATACAAAAGGGCCACAAATTTGAACCCAAATTTGAAGACAATATTCGGCAATATATCGCGATATTACAGTGCACAATTATCGTCTCGATTTGGCCCATATTGAATCGATTTTAAACATCCATTTTTGATGGAAATATTCAACAAAACATCTAATTTAGGATTAAGGTTCACACCTTAAGCATGGAAGAATGTTATATTATTGGAACATTAAGCCTTAATATTTTATTTCAATGCTGTTAAAACATGAAACAGATTGCAACTGTCACGCCGCCACCAGGCGTGGCGGCTCATGCTTTTATTTTTGTGTCTCTGTTTCCCGTTTTACTCTGAAATCCTAACTCTCCTCTCACCCCAGGTCACTTGCCCTTCCTGCCGCTCACTCATTACCGGTCCCCGCCCATGATTATCACCACCTGCCACCAATCAACCCACACAATAAAAGCCAGCTGCATTCTCCCCTCAGTGCCGAAGTGTCACCGTCAGTGCATGGAAGCGTCCCACAGTCCTTATGTCCTTGTTCATGTTGCCTAGCGTTGTTGCCTTGTTTTTGTGCCTTTTCCTCCCTTTTGGAGCGCCTTTAGTTACCCCTTTTGCCTTGTGCCCTTTTTCCTCCCTAGCGGAGCGCTTTCTGTTGTCCCCAGTACCTTTTGCCTGTTTTTTCCTCCCTAGTGGAGCGCTTTTTGTTCTCCACTTTTTCCCCTCCCTGTTCTCCTCTCAGTTTGAGAGGAGACCTCTGTTGGCCGGAAATAAACCTGCTGCCTTGGTGGCCTACCTTACGCCTGCGTCTGAGTCCTACTTGACCTCGCCTTGTCAGCAACCTGTTTGTTAAATACAGTGGCTCACAGTTATAAGCCTGAAGTTTCAGATAAATAAATACATTTTCATACAAATCTTACAGTTTACATGTATAAGTGTACTGATTAGTATTTTCTAAATTTGAATAAAAAAAATATCGCAATATCCACTTATAAATTCGTATAGGGTTTAATCTGTATCGAATCGAATCGTGACCTATGAATCGTGATGCGGATCGAATCGCCAGGTATGAGGCAATTCACACCCTTACAAATTTGATATGCTCACCAATTTGGCAACCGTAAATTTGCGGATTAAAAAAAAAAAAAAGCAAAAAAAAAAGCAAAAAAAAACCAAATAAACAATTTATTTTAGTTTTTTAATTTTTTCGTCCAGGATTTTCCCCCAGTTTTCCTCCATTCATTATGGAAAACATATACTGAATGTTTATCAGTGTTTTTTGAATATTTTCTCGCGTTAGTTAAAAAAATAAAATAAAAATAATTGCTCTAAAATGAATCGAGGGGCCACTCAAAATGTGGTCCTGGACGAGTCACCACTTCATAGTCGTCCAAGAAAATGTTTCCAAATCCCCACCCACTAGCTAGCTAAAGTTTAATCGCCGTTTCTCATTCTTCTAAAGAAGAATAACAAATTTTAAAGAGGATTAAGAAACTTTAGATGCATTTATTGTCTCTTTAATTTCATATTGACCGTTATGGAGTATTATCGCATATAAATGGCTAGACGCTTTGACATATTCTCCCCTTATGACCAAATTTGACATCTCTAGCAGGTCCTCACACGGTCAAAGAAACTTTTGCAAAAAAGTAGCTGCAGATTGACTTTTGGCTTTGCGGACATGCTGCTGGGCCCATCCAGGTCAGCCTTGAGCTCAAACAGGCTGCATGAAGACTAATGAGGTGTCCTGCTTGCGCATTAGGCCTGAAAGATTTTCTATGCTGGGGAATGCGCCTCCCCCGAATCACCCCCCTCCCCTCCCCTTTGCAACTGGGCAACAAGATACGGCCGCCGTCCAAACATTGGCAATGTCATCCATAAGCGCCGCATCATCAATCTCAATCCCCCCCCTCACTCTTGCGCTTTGTGTTTGATGTGGCTTATCGCGCGGGCCTCGCCGCTGCCGCAAAGTCGCCCCGGCGGCACGTTTGTCAGCCGCTTCTGCAAATGAGCGCGGAAGCTGTCGGCGACGGCGGCCGGAGTTGTTGTCGCGTGTTGAGTGAGGACATCATCAGCGGCCTCACCACGCGGGCCAGCGTACAGATGTAACGATAAGCACAATATCGTGATACTAAAACTGCCACAATATCGCCATCGTCATGTTCACAATACTTAAATGCAACACATCTGTTAAAAAAATGTCAGGTTGAGTTCCATTTGTGCAGTTCTAGCACCCTCTCGTGGCTAGTTTTTTAGTGCAATTTAATTACATTAGTGATGTTTTGGCCCTTCTATGTTTTAAAATCTACACTAATTGTCAAGAAGAAGGGGAAGAGGAATGCAATATGCCTGTGAAGCAAGTCAATATGTGGAGGAACTTCATGTGTGCGTGCATTAACAAAATAGCATAACATAATAATAACATAATAATAATAATAATAATAATAATAATAATAAAACATAATGATACATAACATTGATGTTATGTACAAAAGCACAATATTGTGCTTTTTTTTTTAGTATGAGCTCTTTTTTTTTTTTTTTACAATATTGTGACCTTTTTTGAATATCGCCAACCTCCCTACAATATCGTGATAATTATCGGAGCGTGACCTCCATATCGTGATAGTATCGTATCCTCCCCCCCCTCCACAATACGGCACTTAATTGCAAAAATCGAGATTTTATTTTTTGGCGATATCGCCCAGCCCTAACTAATACTAAATCTAAACTAAAACTAAGCATTTTTGAAATAAGTAAAATTAATAAAAACTAACCGAGCCGCCCTGAAAACGAATTAAAACTACATAAAAAAAAAATCAAAAAGAAATAAAAACTAACTATAATAGAAATTCCAAAACTATAACCCTGCTCCAAAGGCTTTTTTTTTTTTTTTTTTTTTTTTGGTTTGCCCTTGTGTTAATTTCGTCAACGAAAACTATAAAATAATTATGTCAAGACACCGGACTAAAACTAGACTATAGTGGGACTAAATCAGTCTGCATTTTTGTCGACAAATGAAGATGGGACGAAAATGTACTTCACTTAATAAAAACTGGGCTAAAATCTATGGACATTTTAAACGAGACAAAATTAATATAATTTTGTAAAATATGGTCTTTGCTAATCTGTTACTGTGACATGTAGTAGTCACTTGTTGATATACTGTAATTGTATGTGAAGTTATTTTTATCAAAACGATGAGAAATTTTTATGTGAAATAATTTTAAATCCGAAATGTTCAACATGGGGTGGTTGACTGGTTAGCCTGTCCGCCTCCCAGTTCTGCGGACTTGGGTTCGAGTCCAGGCTCCGGCCTTCCTGGGTGGAGTTTGCATGTTCTCCCCGTGCCTGTCTGTGTCTTCACCGGGTGCTCCGGTCTCCTCCCACATTCCAAAGACAAGTTAATTGAGCGCTCCGAATTGTCCCTAGGTGTGCTTGTGAGCGTGGATGGTTGTTCGTCTCTGTGTGCCCTGCGATTGGCTGGCAACCAGTCCAGGGTGTACCCGGCCTACTGCCCAGAGCCAGCTGAGATAGGCTCCAGCACCGCCCGTGACCCTTGTGAGGAATAAGCGGTCATGGATGGAATGCTCAACATAATCTGCTGACCAAAAATATATACAGGGGTTAAATGATTGTCTTGACTAAAACTAGACTAAAACGTTGACAGTTTTGGTTGACTAAAACTAGATGAATAAAACTTGGTTTTCTTGGACTCAAATAAAGACTAAAACGTTTTATAGTGGACTAAAAATGGACTAAATAAAAACAGGATGAGGTTGACTAACATGATAAAAACTAACAAGAAACTGGACTAAAACTGAGACTAAATTTAAAAATGATGAATAAAATGAAGTTTTTTTTGCCCCCTGTGGCTGAGTCGCTTTTCAAATACGCATAGAAAAGTAATCAAGCGCCTCTTGATTTGCAGCTTTGTTCATTTTATCTGTGCGGAGACCTTTCTGACACCACAAAACAAAAAGTCTTTAATTCACCGCTAAATCATGCCGCTCGTATTGCCCCCATGTTGAAAAGTACACGAGTGTTCATTTATCATATAGCGAGAGATAAACGCGTTGATTCCTTCCTTCCCCCCGCAGGCGTAGCGTCTGATCTTTGGTAGCGCTCACTGATACATGGATCAGATACATTTTTTTTTTTTAAACGATTTTTTCCTTCTCATTGTGTGAATTTCACTTGAGCGCATGGGATTAGGAGGACTCTCTCGCAAGGCAAGCACGTGATGACTTTTCTTTGAAATGTGTTTGCGTGGAGGTTGCAGACGTGTTTGCCGCTCATGAATAAGTGATGGCTGTTTATAGTAGCATTACGCCGCTGCAATATTTATGCCGCCCGACCTCTTTTGGTTGGACCGACGATGAGCCCGCAGGAGAAATTCTCTGTCGCCGTTGCAATATTTAGCGGACGGCGATGGATGGATTTGATAAGGCGGCGCAAACACAAAGATGAATAATAATAATAAGAAGAAGAATAAGGAAAAAGCAGTGATGACGGACGGGCCCTGGAAACCTGTTTCATGGCATTTCCCCAAATCGTGATCAAACTTAGTGCCGTCCTTCTGTACAGAATGAAAGAATGGGGGCAAAGTGTGAGCCTGGAAAAAAAAAAATCTCTCACATAACACTGGAACTCCCCCTATAGACCCCTTCAAAGTTTGTAAACAATGTGACGCAATTTAAAGGGCGGCGCTTAGCTGGAGGCAAAAACACCTCAGTGGCGTGTGGTTCTACCACCGGTCAGCATATTTTTTACAGAAAGTTCACGTCGGAAAGGACGCGGAAAACGGCCATTTGAGTTAATATGTGAGTAAACTGACTCCCCACGACCGTGAATGTTACTTCAAAAAGTTAACTGACTGATGGGACGATATTTACTGACCCCTAAGTCCTCACGCACTGGATAGATGATTTAACAGGACTACCCACTGTGCAATGGCTGGACATTTAAATCTACCCTATAGAAAAACTGAGCGTTTATACTAAAGATAAACTGAAGGTCTATAAATCATTACATGTCTACAACTAACTACGTCTTGAATGGACATGTTGAAAATTTAGAATATAACAACTTGAGCGAGGACGTTTGTGTCGTGCGGTCGCAAGTGCTGCCAAGTCAACGACAGGTATAGAAGACGAGGATATACAAGGCATGGGCCTCTCCTACAAACATTTTACAAGAAGTTATCGGAACCATTGTGGGGGCTTTCGCCTCGATAAAACTTAAACATACAGTTAACGTTTGGTTAGCTAGCGGTTAGCATTCGCGCATGTAGCATGTAAACACGGACTTTTTGTAAGTCCATACATGTAAAAAGAATCTCACAAATAGTGACTAACTTAAGTAATCACAACTAAGTCTAGTCAATATCATTGTCCAGGTTGAAGCTGATAGTTAAATCTTACCTATGAAGTGTGCGCTGTAAACACGAGCATTGTTGATGATGGCCTCAGTCCAGTCCTGTCACCTAATCGCGTTTAACCAACCGTCTGCGATTACTCTGACTGGCAGAGGCTGGGATGCGATAGAATTTTAAGTTTTTGTTGGTGCTTTTATGGTTCTGGTAACCAAAAACACAACAAAAGACATTTTCTACAGACAACCAGCGTTGTTTACTTCTAGCTGCACTTCATTGCCTCCAGCGGTAAGTTGTTTTTGCCTCCAGTAAACACCGTGACGTCATCGTGACATAGGCCATGAAAGGGTCTGGCCTATATGTCCAACTTCCTGTTCAATTTTGGCCAATTTTGGTACTTGAGACTTTTTATTTTCATCGTCATCCTGTTAATGGATTACGTGCGAAATGACTTTCCACAGTTTTTTTAGTTTTTTTTCACTTGACCAAGAACACCAACTTTCACATCCCAAAAAAGTTTTGGTTGCTAGGTAATTACTATATACGATATTCTGCATCAAATTATAAGATGGCGTTTCCACCCCCCCCGAAGTGAATGTTGTCCTGCTTGTGAAATAAGCAGCACCTCCGGCAGGTGATTTGGTGCCAAGCGACTGCAGCGACTCATCAGCATGAACAAGCCGCCTCAGGCCGCCGCTGCTCCTACTGCTGTTGTCGTGAAAATTCCACCACTCGCCTGTTTAAATTTGAATAAACAAGGTGGATGTCAAAACAGTCACTCAGAGTGCTCGGTATTTGCTTTCAACTCCAAATTTTGGGTGATTTTGAACACGATGGGCAAAATCGGACGTGTCTATCATGACAGGATGCACAAAAAAAAGTCTCAAAGACATATGTTCAAAAATGGACTTGGACAAACCTCCGATATCCAAATATGGTCAATTTAATATTTTTTCACAAATTGATACGATTGATTTGTCTCTATTTGTCGTTTGTTAACCAATTTCAAGTGTTGAATATATCTTAACAACAAATGATTGGACACTCAATTGAGAATTGTTGTAGTACTCCACCTTTTACTTCACTCTGTGGGAGCCGTGCAGCATTATGATGCCTCAAGATTGAAAGTCATGATGTTTTTTTTTTTTTTTTTTTTTAAGACAATAGCAAGTGAAAATGGTTCAGTTTTACACATGTCAAAGGGACCACTAATGCAGAAGGAACCGGTTAGCCATAAATTTCCTGTAGGTTTGTGTTTCCAATTTATTAACATGTATTAATCTGCTTGGTCCGCTGAATGTTTTGTTTATTACATCACTCTTGATTCTGGAAAGAGTTTGGAAGGTTGATGTAACCATGAAGACTTTTTTTCTTGACAGTAGAATATATTATAAAACCATGAATCGAGTATTTAAATATCCCTCCCCCCTCATAAATCCTTAAGAAAATATAATTTTAAATTTTGATTTTTTTGTAGGTTACCGTTTTCTTGAGATTTACTGTTCACATGAATGTAAAAGTATGTTCTTACATTTATGAAAGACCTGACTTATTGCACTTTAAGACAATTCAGAATCTTTTAAGTTTCTATTTACAACTATTAACTTAGAATTATGACAATATTTTCATCCCATCCTTGCAGATGTCAATGTCTGTGTAACACTTAAGCAATTATAAGAGGTGTTACTTTGGTTAAACTAAATCATTTGACCAGTTACTGCCTCCGCAAAATTTACTTTGGAATTTAATATTTGTGGAGTTTTTTGAAATCCCGTCCTTTACATTTAAAGCTACTATATGGAGGATTTCCCCCAAAAATATCTTAACAATAGCCTTTTTATTTGACCATTTATGACTGAAACATATTCTAATTAGTAGATCAACATCTTAGCTGTTCACAATGGGTACTCCTACAAGCCTCTGGCCAATATTATTTAGGAAGCGTCCGGTCCGAATCCTTTGAATTTCCCGCCCTCTGTCTGCGGGATGTGACGTCATTCTTGTCAGTTGTTTCCTGTAGTCGCGAAGACGGAACTAGTACAGATTTTCGCTGCCCCAGACACCCGCTTTTACTCCGCGGAAGGCTGCTTAAAAAAAATGAAAACAATGTCAAGTGCCACGAAAAAATAATAAATCTAAACCTGATAGTGACCGACGCCGGGCAAGAACGAGAGTGAACATTGGTTTGACATTTCAGCGGTGGAGAGAGTTGAGATCGGACTTGGATTAGAAAAGTGATTCACAGCTGGCTTTCTTTCTACTCCAAAAGGTAAGAAGCGAGTATCTTGACATTTAGAAAAAAAATTGTTGTTTTCAAATATCAGTAACCTCACTTCTCGGTCGTAACTATTGGGGTGAAAGTGAGGTGGACGGCAACATTTAGCGTGAAAGGTGCGGCAAAGTTGAATGTAATAGAACAGAATGACTTTATGAAGAACAGACGTTCCATTCCGCGGCGTTTCAATCAGGCTAAATGTTGCCTTATTTTCCTCCGTGAAAACA
This sequence comes from Festucalex cinctus, assembly GCF_051991245.1. Taxonomy (NCBI): domain Eukaryota; kingdom Metazoa; phylum Chordata; class Actinopteri; order Syngnathiformes; family Syngnathidae; genus Festucalex; species Festucalex cinctus. The sequence continues at coordinate 17,508,037 of NC_135431.1, forward strand.
GCCTATTGTAGTTACATTATGCTAACGGAATGTGAACGGTACTACTGAATGGCGATAACATTCACGGCCATATCACACTAAGTAGTGAAAGGGTCTATATGTTTTTCACAATCGTCAATTTCCATAAATGGCAGCCCACCTTTCGGCTAATGCACAATGACGCTAGCCTGGGGGCGACATACACTAATAATGACTAGAATCAGGTTGACGTCCGTCGAGCGGGGTGACTACAATATGTAACTGCATATTAACATCGGAATGAGGTCCAATTAATTTGCACATCGTTTTGGAGAACAGCACAGGACTGGACTTCGACCGACTAAAGCAATATGATCTGCACGTCCCGTGGACATCAATTGTTTAGTGGGGATCGAGAGTCTCATTCCGTGAAGTGGCCAGCTTTGTATAACATTATAAAACTTCTTACCTCTGAAAACATAGTTTAATTGGATATGAAGAGCCCAGTCTTCAGTATTGAGGTCGTGCACGTACGAGTGCACGCAGCGTGTACGAGCGTGCAGTTTGTTTTCGGCCACAGGTGGCAGTAGAGATTTGAAATTTTAAATCTTCCATATAGCTGCTTTAACAAGAATTGATGCTCCATAATTAATCGATATCGGATTGAACTGAAGCGAATCGAATTGGGAAAAATCAAAATTGTTGATTGAGGAAATTAGTTTATTTAGCGATTTATCGGAAATTAATCGATACCCAGCCCTAATAAATTAGACATTATCCGGGATTTACACCGGATGCGGCTGCGGTGTGGTTGTGGTGCGTTCCGGCGACGCAACCAATTAGATTCCATTCATTCGAATGGTGCAATTTACATTTACATTTTGCGTGTGCGTTGCGTGTCGATTGGGTCTCAGCTGTGGCGTGCGGCAGCCCTCCCGCACGGATAGACCTTTTCTATTTTTGCCGGACGCCGCCTCCGTCGGCCTCTGGCAAATGGCAAGCTAGCACAAAACACATCGAGCGGGACAGGAAGACTGACGCAGTTTCAAAATAAATTTCCGGTTACCTTTCAGAATAAAACACTCGCCAGCTCCTATTTCGCAAGCTCGTCAGCAAAACGTGATGTGGGCATAGCCGGGCCAGGAGTTAACGGGCGAGGTGCTCATTCACGGTTTAGACACCAGCGAACATGGACGAGGAGAGGTTTATATTGGAGGTGGAAAGCCACAAAATAATAAAAGTCCACCTCTCTTTCATCTTCTCTGTTGAGCACAGACGTTCTGTGTGTTTGTCGTTGTTTTCAATGCCACATGATCGCACGCGGTCACGCGAGACATGGTGGGAAGAGGTCGGCGATGGAGCTGCCGGACCGCAGCTGTGCGGAGCCGGTGTGAGTTGGCCAAAAAATTTACGCGTCCGGAGCACGCAGTCAAGACGCACCGCAGCCGCACCACACACGCAACCGGTGTAATCCCGGGGTTAGCCAGCTTCTTAACTTAGCAATTAAACGTTTTTCACATTCTTCTAGCAACTCTTCTGCCTACCGTCCAAGTATTGAATTTTTTGCTTTGTATTATCTTTTTTTATCTAACATGATCTTGGCATCCATGTACACAGCCAAGGAAGTACTTTAATGCACAGGAGAAACACATTTCACTACTCTTCATTTGAAAAGTTGTTATGAATTGTGGGAGGTTGTGGACCCGAATGGAGGAAGGCGAGGAGAGGCGTGGCGGGTGGGGTCTTAAATAAGTTTTAATTTAACTCAACAAAGTGCAACACAAAATACAAATACAAAACAAATACACATAGTAACGAGAGACACCTGGACAAGACACAACTGGCTTGGGGAGCTGATTGGATAATACAAGGGAACGGGAAAACGAGCACAGGTGGACATGATAAGACTTGACGAGACAGTGACAGAACAAGAGACACAAGGAGAATATGACTAAGAAAAACCCAAACCAAAACCCTAACAAAAGTACTTGAAACTAATGCAAATACATCGAAGTCTAACGTTAGTATCCGACCTAAAGCATTGAAAGTTAACATTTAGTGCGGAGTAAACAAATACAGTCACCCCCACCTCACCCCCCATTTCTGCTAACCCAGCATCTGCTCCCCACTTTCCCCCTGCTGATTTTGCTTGTAGTTGTTGCCGGCCCGCGTGGCTGAGCGGACCCTCGCTTCGTCAATAAAGCAATGATTAGGAGCGAGATTGAGTTTGCGCTTGTGTGCGGACAGCTGAGCGCAGGATTGGGGTCGGGTCGGGTGGGGGGTTTGGGTTGGTGAGACACTTGTGGCGAGATTCGATATTTTTATGGGAGTCAGCTGGATCTGTCTCTGCCAATTTACAAAATGGGGAAACAATTTCTCTTATAGATTATAGACAGAGACGGAAACCGGTACCGCATTTTAATGGCGAAATTACATCTTCCATATAGATAACAAAAAAACCCCAACTTAGTAGAGAAGAAAAGACAAAAAAAAAAAGACCAGATACGGTCCAAATGGAGAGGAGGGAGGTGAGCCTGTTTCTCACCCTCTTTAGAAAAATGGCCGCCACTTGGAAGGTTCTATTGAGTAAAATGGGTCCATCAGGCGGCAAGGCCAGCTTTTATGAACAACTCAAAGCAATAACACTCATGGTCTGCTCGGCAACACTTGGACAAGTTGGGCCAATCTCAGCATTACATCACTGATGCATCAAATTTACGGTGTGAACGTGTTCACTGAATAAAAAAGAAAAAACGGTCACTCAACAATTGAGCAACGGCAAATCTCATGTTTTGAGATATTCCACGCAACGCACTAGTGTTAATTTTATCAGCCATTTTTAAATGTAGTCTTAGTTTTAGTCCAATTTCAATCACGTTTGTTAGTTTTTAATCATAGTTAGTCAATGTCATTCCGTTTTTATTAAGTCCATATTTAGTCGACTGTAAATCTAGCATTTTAGTCTTTATTTTAGTCCAAGAAAACATTATTTTATTAATCTAGTTTCAGTCAACAAAAACTGTCAACGTTTTAGTCAGGACAATCATTTTATCCCGGTATATTTTTTGTTGGTAGATAATGTTGAACATTCCACATCTAAAACTATTTCACGTAAAATTTTCTCTCATCTTTTTGACGAGAAACAAATTCACACACAATTACTGTATAACAAGTGGCTACTACCTCTCCATTCTATATGAGCTAGTAAATTAGCCAGCACTAGTTAATGGTCGGATTAACGGTATTGTTGGAGTGTTATAACCGTTGGATTAATGTTACATTGAAACTCTGATTTATTATTATTTTTTTACCTTTCACTGTGAATCCAACTCCTGTCTGTCCCATGTGTTCGTGCTAGCTGCAGATTTGAAAGGGGGTGTGTCACTGTGTGTCACATGACAGTTTCACAGTGACAGATTAGCAGAAGACAAGATTTTACAAAATCATATATCGTCTCATTTTTGTTCGTGAACTAAAATCTCCATAGAGTTTTTATTAAGTGAAGTACATTTTCTTGTCTTGTTTTCATTAGTCGACGAAAATGCATACTGATTTAGTCCCAGTTATTGTTAGTCTAGTCTCAACTAGTTTTAGTCCGGTGAAAAATGTGTGGTGAGGAAATTATTTTTGTCTCGTATTCGTTGAGGAAATTAACACTACCCTTCGGTCCATCCCCGACCGAGCCGGCTATCCTGAGGCTCAGCTTGCTCAGAGCTCAGCTGTGACTTTGCTGTGTGTCTGAAAAGCAATCAATCCGAATCCACCTGAGCTCTCCTTGGCCACGGAGCAGAGAGACCCGCGACGCGGGCCCAGCCGAGGCGCAAAGAATACAAAACAAGGGAGTCAAGATAAGTTATGGCTCGTGCAACAAGCGCATTGCTCGTTGGGCCGCCGCGGCCCAGTCATGCTTGCAACTAATATGTTGGGTCATATTGCTTTAGTGATGGATGTCCGGCTCGCTAACGGTGAGTCCGGCAGCAACAATGTCACACTGTATAATCTGTAACTGTACATTTATTCTTTGTCTCAGGCGAGGCAGGGGGCTCAGTCTGCAAACACATCGATAGCGATCGATACGCGACAAAAAGCAGGAGACACTTTAGGGGCCACAAAATAAATGGGAGGTCTTCTTATTATATGAGCTTCCCATAAAGGGCTGCAGACTATTTTTGCAAGGTACTGCTGCTGTTGTCTCTCAGGTCTAGTCGACAAGAGATTCTGAAAAATTCATAACAAAGAGGTTGGAATTCCTTTCCACATACCGTATACATAAGCATATATTTTGTCCGTATTAAAAAATGTCATTTTTGTCAGACATCCTTCGGATGTACACTCCAGCGCGTGCACTGAGGTCTGAGGGCCAGTTCCAGCTCGTAGTGCATAAAACAAGACTTAAAATTAGAGGGGATAGTACGGAGCCCCTAAGGTAACATGGTAGAAAAAAAACAAACAAAACTTTGCGTTCCCTCACAAAGATTGCGAGGGAACCCAAAGTTGTTTTGCGAGTGAACGCAAAATTGTCTTTTTCGCCTACCATGTCACCTTAGGTGCGTCGTAAACACTTCCGGGTCATCTTCCATGTGACCAAAATCGACGAGGATGGAACGTGTAAACAGAGCAGTGGGAAAATACATGCTCCATCCTAGTCGCTTTGGGAAAGCTTTCCCACTGCTTTGTTTCATGTTTTACAAACGTTCCATCCTCGTCGTTTTTGGTCACGTGGAAGATGACCCAGAAGTGTTTACGGAGCACCTAAGGTGACATCGTAGGCGAAAAAAACATCTTAGCGTTCCCTCCCAAAACAACTTTGCGTTCTCTCACAAAGATTGCGAGGGAACGCAGTTTTTTTTTTTTTTTTTTTCCCTACCATGTCACCTTAGGGGCTCCGTAGGATAGGGCCCTCTCTGTGGTTGGCCCTAAGCTGTGGAACAATCAGCATCTCTACGTTCAAACTGCTCCCACGGTGGATTGTTTTAAGTCTCGTCTTAAGACCCACTTTTATTCCTTGGCTTTTAGTTCAGCGTGAATTGTGTGGTCCTTGGGGTCTTTTCGTGTTTTCATTTATTTTTTTTTATTACATTTTTTAATTTTAAATTATTATTATTATTATTGTTATTTTAAAAATATTTTTTTAAATGTATATATTTTTTAAATGTACTGTATTTATTTTTTATTTGACTTATTACTTATACTTTTTTTTTCTTTTTAAACAGTTTTTATTCCAACATTTTTTTTATTGTTATTTTTACGAGATTTTATGTGTTTGGAAACTTTGGAAACGCTTGTTTATAAAATGTGCTATAGAAATAAAGTGATTGAATTGGATACATCTGGTTAGGAAGCATGTGGTCTCATGTAACTCCCCCAGACAAAAAAAATTATTGCCCCCCCTACATCATTTCTGCTCTACATACAGCAAATGCCACAATTCTCTTGAGGTGAAAACTGACGGCATTCCGCAAGGCTCACAACCAAGTACACGTTTGTTTTTACAATCCTGTATGCTCAACAGCTGAATGTCAGAATTGCCTGGCCTTGGGGTAGAAAACTAGGGGTGTTCCACAAGGCTCGCTACTCTCGTCCACCTTAACATAAATGTCAAAATTCATTGGCTTTCCTACCGGAATGCCAAATACTGTAGAGTCTTGAATGAACGACGTCCAAAGTTTCAACTGTGTTTTATATTTATGGCGAGAAGTGTTTTTATCACACATTTACTGTAATTTGTGTTATTTGTTGACTGCTACTGATGTATGTTTGACTTATGTACTAAACCGGGTCACGTCACCGCCATAGAAACAAAACCGAGGAGCCCCTTTCATCAGTGTTTGTACTTTCCTCCCCGATGCCCCGTTTTCATGTTCCATTAAACATGAATCCGATGTTCCTATCTCGGCGACATGAATAATGCCGACAATCTGCGCTACACTGCCAATGCGACGGTGCTTTAGGGAGAAATGCATTCAAGTGTTTCTGAGCAGAGACATACGTTTGACATATTCTTTTACCACCTCTGAGTCATGTTTTTGCAACGAGACCGGCTAAATCTGCTGTGTTTTTATTTTAAACGTCCTCACTGATGCGTAGCGTCTCTCGCCTTTGGGCATGTGGTACCATCTCTTATCTCGCCGGGACTTAGCGGCCCATGGCGTGGGTGAAGTATGGAGTACGAGCACAAAAAAGAGTGGGCGAAAGAAAAGCGCAAACAAGACAGAAAATTATGGAGTCTCTTCTGACATGACTTGTATCACACGACAACCCTTTGCCGTACCGGCCACATCAATGATGTAGCATCCAATATAATAATATGATAGCGGAAGTAGACAGGCTATGCCGATACGCATCTAAACGGCCGTGCGGTGGACAGCGCCATCCACTTTGCGGCTAATCTCTCAATAGCAGGCCGAGGGTGCGTATTTATCGGCGAGGTCCATCTTGTGCGGCCAATATTTCACGCAGATATTGCCATGACACCTTCAGCAGGCTCGTTAATAAAATCGTGGCATCTCGTACACAGCCGCCCTTGCTGTTGAGTTTACGCTTGTTTACACCAAACTCGATACTCTTTTAAAGAGACTATCGGTCTTGACAAAGAGCTAATTGGAACGCCGACGCTACTGATTAGCGACGCCATGTTCTTGCTCAGCACTTAGGTTGGAGCTGACAGGAATTCATGAGTGGATTAGGAAAAAAAAAACGTTTACCCTCAGTGAGACGCGGGAAGATAACGGATGAGTTGAGCCTGCAGCTTGTTTTAGGGCCTTTTTAGAAAAAAAAATGTCTTTGTTCTTTCCATGCATGAATTGGATCTTGGTGAGGATCCAAACACGACTCCTGGCATGTTAGAAAAACACAACATGAAACTGACTGGATGTGTTTATCATAACAGGGCTCATACTTTGACAAACTGACTAGGGAATGCGTTCGAGAAAGCTCCAATCTGAAGAAGGTACACAAGAACGATAAATGCCAGGTCATCTGAGCACAGCATGGTGATGATGTTTGATGTTTGATTTCCCACATGGCTTTTACTCAGGCTGTTTTCATGTATTTTTCTTCCATTTCATTTTATTTTTTATTCTTTGTTTTTATTTGTTTTTAAATGATTTTTAATGTATTTGTTTATTTTACTTTTTGTATTTAGTATTTTATGAACCTTTTTATTTTTATATTTGGTTTTACTGGATTTTATGTGTGATAGCGTGTAGCGTGTGCTATAGAAATAAAGCGGATTGGACTGCAAAAGGTACGACACCGCATCCAACATTGCCTTGAATCCTTCCATTGGGAAGACATGACGTGCGTTATGTGTCATTTCTATGTCATTCAAACAAGCACCTTTTAGTCCAGTTTTGGTGCAGATCAAACGTGGTTTTGTTTGACTTGTGAAAGCCGAACCAGATGCAGACTGCCTGGCCTTACAGTAGAAAACTAGTGGTGTTCTCCAGGGCTCAATATTAGGTCTACTCAACATCAATAGCGGAAGTAGTGACTTCCAACTTTTCCCTGTGTCACTCGACATAAGGCATGCTCAGTTACCGCCATCCTGTCGTTTAAGTGTTTACAACCAATAATTTACAGTCAGCCATCTAATTGGGACCAGAGTGAAGATGAACTAAAGATGTACACCGAGTGATTTCCTGCATGTTTCCCCGTTGCATCATCACAGCCTTGACATGTGGTTTAAAGCTCCCGGCGTCACCCTTGTTTTTTGTTCTCCAAGTGGATCGAAATGCGGCTGCGCACGCACCTTGATCTGCTTCTTAAAAACACAAGTGATGGAGATGTGCACTGAGGAGAGATGGATGGCGATGAGCCATTGATTACTCCGTCACGTCTCACTTCAACACAGGCGGAACAGGGGCAAAGTGGTTTGTAAGAACAAAAGTTAAGAGACCGAAACTGACAATGACAGCTCCGCACAAAAAGAAGAAGAAGAAGAAGAAAAGACTTGTGAAACGATGCTTCAAGGAGAAAAGTACACAAGAGATGGTTTTATATCCGAGTCTGTGTGTGTGTTTGGGCCTTAAGCTCTGTGGTGCACTGGTGCGCTAATCCTACTAGTGCTTCCTTCAGCTTTTCTCATGAAACCACAGGCAGTGCAGGAGGAGGTTACAACTTGTTGCCAAGCGTTGTTTTGGAGAAACATTCTGCCAAATATATTTGAAGGCCAACTTAGATGGGTGGAGGTGTCTCAAGATCAGTCAAAATGCTGTAAAACGTCTAATACCCCTTCTCTCACCGTCCTTTTGTCTCCGTAGCAAGCGTAAATAATTCTACTTTCGTTTTTCATACATCATCCCAAGCATATTTCCTTAAAGGTACACTCAGTATTATACAGTGGCATCTAGTGGTGAAACAATAAATCATTCGAAAAAAAAAAAAAATTGTTTGTGTTAGTAGTATGTAAAAAGATATGTTGTATCGCATAAACGTACTTTTTTAAAATATAACGGTTAGTCTAGAAATCGCAAATTATCTTACATGTCCGGGCCGCGGCTTCTAGTGTCCGCCATGTTTCGCCGCCATCTTTCTTCTACGGGTGCCGTCAAAGACAAATTTCAGCGCTCCATTTCTTAACGCGTTTTTGGAACGCACTTCCGGTTTGTATGGCGACCGCATGTCCACGAAGAAGAAGAGTTTCCGGTCCCCGAAGAGAGCATTATCAAGCATCACACTTACTTTGGGAATTTATTTTATTTCAGCGCGACAAAACAAGAGTTTATATTGTAGCCGCATTTGCCAGATGGAGAGAAATGAGGAACAGACTAGGTTTGGGACGTGCCGGTGCCTTCGACTGCTTTCTACTTGACCGGTAAGTAAGAGTACATTTGTGTTTACGTTTTGAGAGCGAGAGAAAAAGTATACACCACCTAATTAATACAATGTTCGTACCTTTGTTTTACGATCACTGTAGCTGTTGATTAGCAACTCCGCACCACTCGAACGATTTCGTTATGTAGCTACTTGCTTTGAAAAAAAAAAAAAAAGATTCCCGCTGGCACGTTATATTTAGAGTAAATGCGCAAGTTATTGTGTAATGTAATGTAACTGTGATTTCGGAGGTATATTTGCCCATAACTTCAATGGAGAATCTAAAGCATAGTGTATTAGTGGAGGAGTTGAAAATTATTTTTGTTGTGGCTGGTGAAAATAGTGTTCTCGAAATTAATTTTCGGCAGGGAATAACTTTCTGGACTTAAATGCTGGCTGTACCGTAAGCACTGCTAGAGTCTGAACTCTCTCACTCAAGTGTGTACTGGTCCATTGTGTAATTGGGTGCACAAGAATTTACAGGCTGCCCCGTTTTCCACGGAAATTCGACAAGCAAGCAGCCTTTGCATATTCTATGCAGTATGGAGTCAAGTTACTTTTATCTAGCTAATACAATGTTTTGGGCCCAAAAACTAAAGATCTTACCTCTATTTTGGGGGCTTTGTTGGAAAGTTGGTGACATATAGTAGTATCATCAATTATTCTATTTTATTTTATAATTCTGTTTTTGTTTGTGTCACACTAGATCAACAGCCAAACTTGAGGGGTTCCAGAACCATATTCTGATGTATACAAGCATTCATGCACCGTTTAAATACATCACCGACCTGCAAGAAAAAAAAATATCAAGGGGAGAGTCAGCAGCCAAATTGGAATGCCCCGAATGAGGACACTTGAATGGAGGACCCCAGAAGGCTTCGGTGTTGTACCACCAGTATCTCCACCTACCATATCTGAGCTGCAACAAACTGAATTAGTCAGCCGACGTCTTGGTATGTCATTTACATATGGACGGCATTGCACACTACATGAACTTTTTGTGTGAAGCAATACGGAATGGTCACATGTACAAGCACCACTTGTTTTACACAGGACCTGCTGACCAGGTGTCTGAAGCCATGGAGTGACTCCTCCCTCACTTTCCTCAGCAAGCCTTTGAAGAATATGATATCATCGTTGGTGGGAACATGCCCTCACTCCATAACATGTACTTGTGCAGTCAAGGAGCATGTCAAACTTAATAAAACCAGCAAACATTGAAGTGACTTCATTTTTACTGCAGTCTGTTCACACAATCAATGGACAAGCCTTCCTTAATTTTGCCCCAATAACATCATAGAGTAGGCGAAAAGTAGTGTTACAGATCATACTGTGTTCGGGAGAGTTTGAGGAATGTTGCAATGTTAATGGGGGGCAATTTCAGCAAACACACAAAAAAAACTAAAAAACATCATGGTATTGAGTTAATCAGATATTTTAGCTGTGTACAACACATACCTGCTCTGTAACACTACTTTTGGCCCAAACCTGTATGTCTATTTTCCATATTTTGAAATGCACAGCGTATTGGTAAAATTCTGGAACAACTGCAATTCATGTAGCTCATTATATTCTAACAGCATTTTTTTTTTTTTTTTTTTAGTTAATATGTTCATTTCATGTAGACTTTTATTTTACTTTATTTTATTCATTCATTTTCATGTACTGTACCTTACATTCATTGGCCAATGAAGAATTCCTTGTCATTGCAAGCATTTATAATAATTCTCCAGGCTTTTGATGTTTTACATTTCTGGTCATGTAAAATAGTGTTAGGTTAGGTGTCGAATGAACACTGCATGTTGACGCCAAAGGAAATAGTATTTTTTTTAGTTATTCAAAATGTACAAATTAACACACAACAACAATATACAAGTTATACAAACTACAACAACAAGTGTCAGACATGGACTAATTATATGCCAGGTAAAAAACCTTTGTATTGTCCTCAAGGATCTGGGAAAGTGTCACTTATTTGCTACAAGTCCACCAAGGTGCTGCAGTCTGGGATCCAGGTACAGGAAATCATGGTGGTGCTGATGTGGGATCCAGGTACAGGAAATCATGGTGGTGCTGATGTGTCAGCAATGTGTCAAAAAGTATTTCTTGGTGTCAGTCTATCAGCTGGACTTGGATATCTTCATGTTCCTCCATGGTCATTTCCTGTACGAGTCTCTGCAAGAAGGTAACAATTGTATGTCAGATGAGGTACCAAACAATGAACTGAAAGTCACTGAGCCAATGAAGTGCATTATTACATGAGCAAGACTATTTGTGAAAGCCATGTAAATTCCTGCACATCGAAGTACAAGGAAGCTGTTGTATCTTCAATCAAAACTAATTAAGTTGCTTAGTGATATTTATTAGGTAAAATTGTTCAACATGGTGACAAATCGATATCTGAGTAAAGGGTTTCAAATGTTTTTGTAAGCAGCACTTTTCTGAGTGGTTAGTAGCAACAAGACACTGGGGGTTTACGAGTCTGAGTTGCATCTGTGTAGTTCAGTTAACACCATTATTTTTGCACGATATACTAAACATATCAGCAAACGATGTAATCTAAATACCACATATTCCAAGCAAAGGTATGTTTTGAGCCATTCACATGCATGCTCGAATGGAATTATTTTTCCATGATGACATAATTGTACGTTACGAGACACCGCGTTCTCTTCCTCGTCGTCTCTCTCGCCCCCTCCTCGCCCCCTTTGAGATGGTCCACATGTCTATAAAACATAAAATAACTGTGTGTTCTCTGTTGCATGGTTTAGTTGCACTAACAAATATGAACATAGATAGCCATTATCATTAGCTGACGTACAGTATTTCCAAACAATGCCGACAAAAATATTAATTCTGAAATTAAATGACTAAATCACAATTATTAGGGATCTGTACAGTATGTCTAACAAATGCAATTCACTTACGTCATCACTCGAGGGAATACCAGAAGTTGTTTGCGTTCTGTTCCGGTGAAATTGGTGGTAGGCTGTTGAAGTAGGGTCTCTCTGGGACGCCGTAGTTCGTGTGCTTAAAATCATTGCATTATCTTGTTTGACCGATAGATGGCGGTCGTGAGCTACACACTGGGGCTTTAAATAGTCCGTCCGTCCATTCCCTATAGGAATAGCGCTTGGCGGGTGCGCCGGAGCATGATAGGTGATTTGTACAATAATTAGGAGGGAGGTGTTTATTCAATTCCAATCTCCAAGTCACTTGTGTAACATGTAAACACGTCAGCGTTGCCGCTCGAACTGAGACGGAGTCTAAGGGTGTATTCAGACCAGAAAAGTCCTTTAGGCCGCTTGTTGGTCCGGACCAAAAATGGACTTTATTTTTTTTTAGTTTGGTGCGGTTCATATTCACACTGTGCTTTTTGCAAGTGGACTATATTGCAGAATCACGTCTACCCACGTGACGATCTGTGATCCGATTGGACAAAAATGACGAAATAGCGGAAAACGTGAAATTCTGACGTGCTACATTACTACGCTGCATATTTGTTGCGTTATTAGATGCAAGATATATGCAAGCGTCAAGGGCAGCTCATTCAACGGAGGTTCCGCCACTCTGTTTCTAATTTTGGAACGCGTCGTCGATTGCGTGTAGTAAACGGAGGAGCAGTTGCGCTCCACTTACCCCGCTTCCACCACAACATGCTGACAGCAGCGTGGCTAAACAGAATACGGATGATTATGAATGAATTTAGCACAATATTCACTACGGGGCAAAATTCCCCCTCCGCGATACTTGACTACGATGGCTTGTTAAGCCCAAAAAGGCGCATATGTCCTGCAGTTGGAGCGGATCAGCCGTGGTTCGTATTCAGACTGCAAAGCGAACCGCGCCGAGAGCGTTTGGAAGCGGACCAAGACCACCTCGAAAGGTGGGTCTCGGTCCGTTTGTTTAGTCCGCACCAGGATTCATTTGTGTGTGTTCAGACCTGCACAAAACGAACTCTGGTCTGTTTAAAGCGGACCAAACAGTGCAGGTCTGAATACACCCTAACGGTCTTGGTGTAACATCAAGCTCATTTTTGTATGTTTTTTTTTTTTTTTTTTTTTTAAATTTTCACAGAGTGCCGTTATGACCGTGATACACGTCTTCATATTATTAGACATCAAAAATTGACGGTATGTTATATGAAGACAATTTAGCCACGGAGAGTCCGAGTGGGCTAACTCCATTTTGGTCATTTTGCAGTTGAGTGATTTAAAGTTCAAACATCCAAATCTGTAAATATTTTTTCAGGGTTCAAGCAGCAAATCCGCCTGGAGATAGGATATAGAGAACACAGATGTCAAAAGTATTTCATGAAAGATGATTGCCGGTAATAACAATTACAAGGCTGAGTACAATAATGGACTGCCCCTTACCTTTCACAATTGAAACTAAACGATTTGTACCAGTATTCATGTGAACTATATTCCTTTGCTCTCTTTATCTCTGCACTTCATTAAAAAAAATAAAATGACAAAATGTAGTGATCCTGCTCAAGCGAGAAACATGAACGGAACAGAATGCTAATTTCTTTTAGACCATCAATGGCGCTTCACATTACATGTTAGCATTATGCTAGCTGAATTTTGTTGGATAAAATTGGGTGCTTTGGTGTTTACAAATACAATCCGGAATCCTCTTTTGTTTTCTGTTTCACTTTTACATCAAATGTACAATTTTTCACTCATCTCAATCCATCTGGCTGTTGACGTCCCAACTTTGGCCGAGCCGCATTTTTCCTTCCACAGGTCAATGCAGCAATAAACAAGGAGGCTGTGTGAGCGACAATAAGAAGGGACGTCAAATAGGAGCATTTGGATGACGGTGATGTATAGCGGAGCTCTGTGGAGCCACAAATTTTGTGTCTGGCTCACTGGGAAGCAAATTAGCGCTAAGGTACAAATGTATTACTATTATGATTAACGAGCCTCAAATCCTCAGATGCTTCAGTATGATTACATTATATGCTTTTAGGGTTATTTGAAAAACTTACGAACGCTATTAACGCATAAATCAAAACCCACACAATGTTTTTGAAGACTTTAAAAATCTTTAAAGAACATTTGACAGTCTGTAACTTGAAAAATGTCCAAGTTGAGTCACGTTAAACGTTTGTAAATGCTTTAAAATGTTGTACTTTTAATTATGTGAACCATATTGTGTATGAAATGCGCTCTATAAATAAAGCTGCCTTGCCTTGTACATCAACAGTTCTTGGCAACATTTGTTGATGAATGACTTTCGTTGATGTATGAGACTTGACTGTTGGAAGGTCTAATTGAGGAATATTGGCTCAGCGCACGGACTCAATTGGCCAAAAAGAAACATTTGCTTGATGGCAAACACATAATGAAGGTGAAGGTGGTTTCTAATGACTGATTGTGTGCACTGTGTCCTTTATTTTTCCAAACTGGGCACTCAGCATAGTGACCAAAAACAAACAATTAGGGTGCAGCTGAGGGGACTTTGATGCACTCCAATCTTCTTTGCTCTTTGTTCATTAGGACACGTTTGTGTGTGTGTGAGTTATTTCATCTCAGAGAGGGCGAGGGTGGAACACTGCAGCATGTGTTGATAGTCTTGGTGAGTTGTGTCCTTGACGGACTTGCATTCCCTGTGAGTTCACTTTTAGGATGACATCAAATTGCTTCAGAGCGCCGAAAATTACCCGATTTTTTATTGCATTTTCAAAGACACTTATTCAAATGTAGCAATACATTTCCTGTTTGAACTAGTATTGGTATTTTTGCTATTTATTATTATTTATTTATTTGTATGGCTCAAACACCTAAATTATGTTATTCAGCTCATTGTGAGAGAACAGCAAACTGTGTAAAAAGTTCATTTTAGGTTCAACTTGGACATTTGTGAGTAGTACACTATGGCTCAGCAGTAAGGTACATGACACATGGGACAAAATCCAATGGAAGCTTGAGATACAAGTGACCCGACCCATGTGATTTGAGATGCGAGCTGTCATGCGAACATTTTTTTGTTGTTGTTACTTTTCAATATAAAATGCACAGACATGCATTCTTTATCCTCTGCGAAGAACCACTATTCTTACTGCTATCTTAAGAACTGAGACCATCGTCAATGAAAATTACATGTCTACATCTACTTCTAAGTAGCTAAAATGCACAAGACAGAAGAAGCAGCAGTGTCCATTGAATTGAAGCAAAAGAACATATTAAAAACTACTGACTTTAAAAAGTTGAATGACATCATTAATTTATGTTTTAATAAAGTACAGTATGCTAAAGAGTCATTACAAGAGATACAATTGTGGAGAAGAGTGTCAGGTGTTAAACTCCCCTTATTCCACCCATTGCAAGAATACATCTTAAGTTGTACTACTAACTCCCAAGGCGGACAAAACCTGCTGTGTCAAATTCATCAACCACACTTCTGCTCAACTTTGCAGCAAAAGAGCGACTTTGTCAAATGTCAGTGAACACGGAAAGTGATGTAGAAGAGTGGACCAAAACTGCAGCTTCAACGCTAGTTCATCACGTCGACGCTGCTGGTGAGTCTTTTATTTGGCGTCATGCTACAACGCGCCGTATCATCTTCTCCTGGGCTGTTTTGGCTCACGGTGATATTTGAGCGCGACGGAGGCCGATTCGGAGTGGAGGTGAAGAAGGAACGCTGATGTAAGATAAATTAGCTGCAAGTTAGCCGCGTGGCGATTGCGGCGTGACGATAGCTAGGAGCCACCAACCCTGCAGCTGGCAAAGTTGTGCGAAACCACCGCTATGTTGACTATTTCTAGGCTAGCGTTTGTATTGATTTTTACAGTCTACTGGCAAGTTCGAATGTAGAGGCGTTTGCCTGGTGTAGTGCCAAGTTGTGCCACAACATGCCAGGCAGCACTGAGATCACCCAAAAGAGATTTGAAGGTTTATCATTTCCGTTAATATCTATGCTAATTTGCGTGAGCCAGTCTATGTCATTTCACATTATATGTTATTATATGAAGTTCAGTTTGTGTATACTTCAGTTTTCAACATTTTTTTATCCCTAAATTTTGTTTTCCAACACCTGCTCAATTTCTGGTCCCAAAAAAAACCCAACCAAAAAACCTCTTGGCCATTCATGTCCCGAATTCAATGCATGTGCATATGAAGTATTTCATGAGATGTGAGTAAAGACATCGGTCGTCGTCCATCACTAGTTGTAAATCGAGTTTCCCTCTAATTGCTGTTTATTTCTGTGAAATGTAATGCTCCCAAAATTTCCATGAATGCATCACACTTGTGACTAATACAACCACCCCCCGGCCCCCACCACACACACTTTCTGAACTTAAGTTGCGCACATTTGTCGCCTAGCGAAATAAGACGAGCAGAGACAATCTCATTTCGAGCGATGACTTACAGAAAATTGCTTCAATAGGCGCAAGAACCAAGAAAGTACTGAGCGTTCTTTTTTGTGCAACAGCCTCTCCTCGCTTAATATCCTTTTTTTTCTCTCAGCATTTGCTGTCGTTTCCATTTAAACACTCAGTACTTTGCAGAGGCAAAATTGATTTGTACGTGAAAAGGCATCAACATAAATCCGCCGTGCATATAAGCGTAATGGATAGTTAAAGCTCATCCTGTGAAAAAGTAGTCTGGCTCTTGATGATGATGATGATGATTAATGCATTCACAGGCCATTTCCTGTGTACATGACAAAGGAGAAAGGATGGCCCTGTGTCAAAGTGTAAACAGTTGAAAACGTCAGCCGCCCGTCTCACTTGTCACTGCTTCCACGTTTTAATGAGTCGCCGGTCATTAGGTGGTAACGCTCCTTTAATGACGCTCATCTTCCTTCACATGAAGGGCGGCTTAATAGTGAGTGAGAGCTGACTTATCTACCAGTCCATTAACCTTGACTCTAATGCGGCCCCGTGGATTGGTGTCCCAGTTGGAGCCCCAAGCTTCATCTTTTGAAAATTCAGCCCCTGAAGCCAGTTTCTCTTAGCAACCTGAAAGTTAATAGGAAACTCTATCCATGAGTAGATTCCCAAAAAGTCTCAAGAACCAATGCCCGAAAAGACATGGGAAATTTGCCATTTTGTTCTGAAGCGGACAATTTTGTATATTTCCAGGGTTCCTGAAAAGAAAATTCAGCCTCCAAAGACAGTTTGACTAAACAACATGAAATTTAATAGCCAAGGTCATCATGACAAGACCTATAAAAAAAAGGTCTCAAGAACTCATCCCCAAAAAGAAACAGGCAATCAGCCATTTTGGTTTGAAGTGGCCATTTTGGATATTTTCAGGGTTCCTGAAAAGAAAATTCAGCCTCCAAAGACAGCTTGACTTAGCAACATGAAATTTAATAGCCAAAGTCATCATGACAAGGCCTATAAAAAAAGTCTCAAGAATCCATGCCCAAAAAGACACAGGAAGGCAGCCATTTTGGTTTGAAATGGCAGTTTTATATATTTCCAGGGTTCCTGAAAAGAAAATTCAGCCTCCAAAGACAGTTTGACTTAGCAACATGAAATTTAATAGCCAAGGTCATCATGACAAGGCCGATAAAAAAAAGTCTCAAGAATCATTGCCCAAAAATACACAGGAAGTCAGCCATTTTGATTTGAAGCAAACATTTCAGAGTTATTTTGGACTTCTTCAACATTCATTCAAAGTAAATTACACCCCAAAGCCATTTTATCTTATCAACATGACACCTTTTAGGTAGGTCTATTATGAGTAGACAAACCCCCTAATGGGAGTCCTGCCATTTTGGTATGAAGCAGACATTTTGAGTCATTTTGGAAATCTTCGGGAGTCTTTCAAAGAAATATTTCCCCTCAAAGCTAATTTCACTTAGCAAGATGAAATTTGATAGCCGAGATCATGGATAGACCTACCAAAAAATAAAATAAAAATTCTGAGTGTTTGTATGATTATCTATCTATCTGTACCAACTTCCAAGTGTTCACTTTCCGGTATTTGCTCAACCAACAGCCTCGATAAAACCCACCCCCTCAGACATGTTCCGGAGAGGTTTGACAATTAAAATCCCATCCCACTTTTGAGAGCGTGAAATTCCTCTCCTGCATGTCTCCTCAGATACTTTGGACTACAGTGCGAGCCAGACCTGTAGGTGTGTGTCACAGCTCTTTTGATTGGGTCCACGAGTGCTATCTGTCTCTCTGAACGCCACAGATAAGGCCCCCCCCCCGCGGGCCACGTGACAATCCCGCTGCATATTTGCCGCACTTTAGGCAAGACTGACACGCAGAGCTGGATGCATTTGCACACAAAAAGTGCTGTGGCGCACACAAAAGCTACAATTTGAGGTTCAATTTGCATCAGCACCCAACCTGCTTGCCTCACAGGTACTGACGAAAAAGCCGCACATGCACAGATGGCAACCAATTTTGTGTGTGAGACTTTGAAATGGAAATGGCGCGTGTGGATGAGCTGCCAGGTGCGTCGACAGTATGAAGGATGGTGGGTGGATAAATATACACTATGTGGCTAATGTTGGCGTGTGCGACATCATGAGCCACTTAAGTGCCTTTCTATACATGCAGATTGTATGCAGGGTGTTTTGCACAAAAGCCACATCAGGAAACAGCTTAATGCAATGTGACATTTAAAAAAAATTTGTACCTCTGATCTTGAGGAGTGTGGATTTGACAACCTGCTGCATGGATCTGATAACAACAACAACAACCAGATTGTTACAGGTAATTAAAAGAAAAAAAATAAATAAAAATGAGTCCAAAAAACTAAAACAGTTACTCTACAACTACACTAAAATAAAACCAGACACAAACCTCTATAAATGCTACTTTAAGTATTTTAATGTTATTTATTTATTTATTTATCTATTTGTTTTACATCTCATATTTAATACAGATTAGAGATTTCACGGCAAATTTAACGCTTGTGGTGTTAAATTTTATGTTTTTTTTTTTCTTCATTTAAATGTAGTCTTGTAATTTAATTATTTTTCATTATCGTTATTTATTTTTATCATATATATTTTGTAATCAGTTTACATTTATTTTCATTGCCACATTTATGGACGAGCTAGATACTAAAAGGCACACACACACTAAAAACAACAGTGGTTTAAAAAAATCAAATCAACTCATTGGCATAGAAATGGTAAATGTTTTTGAACTAGATTTTTTTTTAATTAAAAAAAAAGACTGTCGATGGCTGCTTCATTAAAAAAAAATGTTACTTATTTGGCCTAGCAAATGAACTTGTCAACATGGAATTTCATGCGATATTCTTCACAGATGTTGGCTCAAGGCAAAAAAGCAGCATTTGACATCCGCAGCCGACACGGCACAGAAATTAGAAGCAGGGAGTCAACCGCGAGGTCAAAGTTGTTGCACTTTTATTGGCTTTGTGCAGAGGCACAAACGCTCGTATTTGTCCAATAACTCGGGGTTAGCGGGCAGCGGCAGGCTTGCTTGCCCTGCACATGCTGAAGAAACCGACGAGACACACGAGCCGGCTGCCTCCATGGACCTCAATAGGAAATGCATGCACTCTACAAACAAGCATTCACACACAGTGGGGAAATGTGACCTTTCCCATTTGGCACCACAGGCCATTTTGTGCTCTATAGTTACGATCACTCTTCACTGGTATCCCTAAAAACTCACGAATGCGAAGAAAATTATAAAACACCTGTGAAGTTAGTCCTAGTAAAATGAAGGTAAATGCCTTGTAAATTTTGACACACAATAAAGAAGAGTCTTGCCAAATTTGAGTGATTAAAAAGAAAAGCGAAAATCGCCATGTACATAAAATGAAGCCTCAAAATGCTGAAAATCAAGCTGTTCTCTTCACTTTCAGCAACTTGTGGGTGTGTGAATACGCTGAAAGCACACCATGCTCACACAGGCAACTGTCAGTCAAATATCACTGCTACCACCTGGAAAAATCAAAGCTATTTCATCAATCATCTTTCTTATGTATACAGAAAACTACCCGTTTGTGCCACCAAAATATGTCCACTCTTCAGCCAATTTTGTGTGACATGCGCGCACTCATGTTAGACAACAAGGCGTTCTAATGCAATCATGGCTGCCTTAAGTCCCAATCCACACACTGGCTGCCATGTCTATTTATTAATCTTTTTTTTCCATCCTACTTGCTATTTCTACTTTCTCTCCATGTGTGCACTCTTGGTAGACAACAAGGCACTTCAGCCGATTATCCAAAGGGAAGATGTATTTCAAGCCGCCACACCCACCACAAAAAATAAAATAAAATAAATAAATAAATAAATAAAATTATATTAAAATTTTGGTACTACTTAAATCTGTGTCTTTCCACATTTTTTAGGAATTATCTTCAAACATTCCGAATTAATTTAGACTTTAAAGTGTACATAACGAGTATTTGTACTTTGCTGAAGGAATGTCCATTTTTTGCTGTATTCCAGAGGCCATACACGCTAGCTGGATCACATGTTGCACACCGATGTGCACCATGCAAAAATAGCATTGTTAGCATGAGCAAACTATCGTTGGCCTACGGTCAACGGTCCAAAAGCAACACAGTTGGCTCTACGATGGGCATGGGTGCTTCCCGCTGGTGGCCCAACATAAAAGAGCGCTCAAGCTAATGAAGGCGGGTGCCGCATGGGATCCTCGACGGATGGCCTGCAGAGAGACGAAGAAGGGCTCCATGTCGCAGTCGGACGGAATTTGTTCATTTACATATAGCATGCGCTTAGATGAATAATGGAAAATAGCAGATGCCCCGGAGGAAATGAAAGTTTAATGTTTACTGTATCTTGTTAATCCCCCACCCTCTCTCTCCTTTCGCTCAACACTTGCCGAGGAGTCGCCCACGCTGAGTGAATCAATTACAAGCGCAGAGAATGCAAAACATATTGGTGTTGAAACACTGTGTCATCATTAAAATACACAAGCCTCACCAAGAGTGACGGCGCATGCTAATGTAGGTTTTGTCAACTCTTCTATGGTTGCCTGCAAGACCGCAACACTGCCAGCGTATTACACCGCTTACAAGCCGATTTCATGTTAAATAATGCGCAATATTTTGATACAAACTACCAAAAATCACTCTACCACTACTACATATCTAATATTGACGTAACCTAACATCATCTAACAATTTAATGTAACCAAACATAACGTAATCTAATTTAACCAAACCTAACCAACTGCTAACATAACCGAAACAGACAACTTAACGTAACATAATATCACCTAACATAATCTAATCTAACGTAACCAAACGCAACATAATCTAAACGGAATAACTGCTAACGTAACCTAAATAACCGACAACCGTAACATACATGTACATAAGTCACATAATGTAGGCTAATTTGATCTAAGTAATCAACCTCTAGCATAACCTAATCAATGTAACGCATCGTAATGCTACCTAACCCAATTTAAACCTAATGTAAACTAATTTAAATTAATATAACACAATGTAAATTAACATAACCTAACACAGATAGTTAACCATAACCTAACATATCCAACCCCTAAAGTAACCAAACCTAACCAACCGTAAACCACCGTAAAATAACAATCTAATGTAACCTCACACTATCCTAACAAAATGCAAGATTTTATCATAATTTTGCATTTATTGTAAGCGTTACACTTTTTAATCTAGATACTATAAAAAAAAATTGAAAATAGAATCCTTTTTATGACCTTAAACTGCTTTCCTTCTTGTTCTTTATTATTTATAATAAATCAAGTTTGATAATAATTGTTTTTATGAATAATTCCAGTTTGATAATAACATTGTTTTTATTCCCAACTGCTGTAAACTGATTTAATATTTGCGCATGTGTTTAATGTTAATTTCACAACATACTTTTGGTGTGTAACCGTTTTCCTCTTACGAGCGCTTGAGTTGATTTGCCAACTGTTGTCTGGCGACACTTGGGGAGTCTGGAAGTGATTAGCGTGTTCCTTTTCCCATGATTTCCATGGGGAAAACTGGTGCGAGCTTCCGTAATCATCAACGTGTTGCCGAGCCGCGCTAACAAGCGGATGTGTTGCAGTCCAACACCTGTTGACCAAAAAGTGTTAGCTAGCTAGCGCCGCTTGATCATTCTCTCGCTTGCGTAAATGGGAGGTCATGAAAAGGGAGACAAATGTTATCTTCATTTGAATATGTTTGAGCAAGAAGAAGGGGCAGAGCTAGACTTTTAGCTTCTCCAGCTAGCTAGCAATTAGCTCGTGATCAAAAGGGAGAGTGTGTTTGATGTGTGTTATGTTTTGTTGACAGTGCTGGTAGATGATGCGTGATGTGATGTTCACGATCATCATTATGGTTAAGAGAGTGTGGAACGAGTGTTGAAGGTCTTGAGTGCATTATTAGGATGCTTAACATGCGCTTTGACTTGAGTGAAAGTAACAAAAATATGTGGAGAGTCGAAGGTTTTGTGATGGCGGCATTCTGGACAAGTGATTCCACATCGAGTTGATCTCAACAGGAAATTGGCACATTCAGAATTAACAAACAAAATGTTCACGTTCTTTCGCTGTTGTTACAGTGGTTACATCAGAGGCGGGGTTGCCGGAGGGGGTGGGAGATTGGAAGCAGTATTTGCCTAGAAGTGGGTCAAAATGGGCGAAGTCGTGAGTCGAGTCGATGAGGAGGGACCAAAAAGTTGCGACTAAACTACGGCAGGAAATTGTCAAATACATTTTCAGCGTCAGTTCACGACATCCGGAGCGGATCAAAGTCCTTTCCCTTCCGTTTCGCGTTCTTAGCAGAAAGTGATGCTGACCGATGCTTTGTGTTCAAGTACAAGCGGAACCCCCCCATCCCCCATCCCCAACGCGTTAAAGCCGTCCCACTGCTGCGGCTGCAGATAAGAGGCAGGCTCAACACAACTTTTGCGCACGATACTGCGGGGGATGCGCTTTGTCTTTGTACACAAATCTTTGTGTGTGTGCGTGTGTGTATGTTTGGGGTACACAAATAAAAACAAAAACACAGAGATGGAGCGTATGGATCAGAAGCTGCAGCCTCACATTTTCAACCACAAGGGAAGGAAAGACAAAAAATTAACAAGAGGCCAGCTGCAACATTGCAATATCCAACGTGTGGACAAAGGTAATCAGGGCATAGCTGTTGATCATCAATAAGTGAATCAATTAGTTGTTTGACGTCGGTCATAGTTCTTAATCTTGTTTCTTCTTGACGAGATCTTCAAATGAATGTGGGAAATGAAAAAAAATCCACAAAGGCAAGCTTGAGTGAATTTACCGCACAAGAAACACAATCAAAGAGATTGAAGTTTGAGAAAGAAGTTTGATTCGTTTCCTGACCGCCGTGGTTGGGGACAAATTTTGGAATGGCATTCCGCAAAGATGTGGACTAAGTCCATTCAAAATCTTATCGACAAACATCCAAGAAGAGTGATTTTTTATTTTTTTTGCCTTAATTCTTTTGTCCACATGCTGGCAGTGCATGTTATGTACATGCGTTTACACAATGACGGTTCAATATCCACCCACTGGGGCATCCAATTGGGAGTGGAGATCCTCAGGGAACTGTTCTGAGCCCATTCAAAATCTTGGTGAAAGTCTTCCCAGGAGTGGAATTTCTTGTCCCGGTATTTTTTAACATTATGTCTCACGTACATGCGTTTGGCACAATGATGTTTCAATATCCACCCACAGGGGCATCCAATTGGGAGTGGAAATCCTCAGGGAACTGTTCTGAGTCCATTCAAAATCTCGGTGAAAGTCTTCCCAGAAGAGTGGAATTTCTTGTCCCGATATTTTTCAACATTATGTCTCAGGTACATGCATTTGGCACAATGGCTTTCCAACATCCATCAGAAGAAGCTGACACAATTTGGAGTGGAGCTTCCCAAGAAAGTGTTCTACGTCAATTCCTTTTTAATCAAGCTTGAACTCTAAAAGCCAGCCAACATTTTTAATATGGTGAAAAACGGAGCCATGGGGGAAACAGGATTGGGAAGCACTCCAGAAAAAGTCTGCATTGATGCGGTACATAAAAACTTCCGGCGCTATTAATAGCCAGCTTCCTTCAGCGAATATTAGTGCCCATCACTCTGGAGGCCGCGGCAACATTGGCAACAGGACGGTGACTCACACCTCCATCACCGCTGAGGGGGCTGTGAAGGCGGCAACACTTCACCTGATTACTTGAGTGCTCTCAAAGCACAATAGCGTCTTCATGAGTCAATTAGAATGATGTCAAAGTTGAGAAAAATACAAAAATCTTTTGGTGCACTGGGAAGTTGCAGACGCGAACCCCCGATGACTTGTAATTTTCCACCATTCTTTTTTACCCTCGAGTGTTCTGGTTGATTATGTGCGGCGGTGAATTTTACCCCATCTCGCGTACAATCAGCCTAATCAGATCCCAGCAAAGTGGCCTGGCACCTTGGTTGCCTTAAAGTCCCTCTTGATTACTTGGAGGGTAGAACAGTGGGATCTAATGGCCTATTTGACGCGTGTGCGTGCATGCCATATGTTGGCTACATATCCTCAAAGTTATAGCACATATTTTGAAGAACTATGGCAATAAGAGAAACATAGAGGTTTAACAGTAATAGATAACCCCGGGTCTGATGCTCTATCATCCATCCATCCATTTTCTTGACCGCTTATTCCTCACAAGGGTCGCGGGGGTTGCTGGCGCCTATCTCAGCTGGCTCTGGGCAGTAGGCGGGGGACACCCTGGACTGGTTGCCAACCAATCGCAGGGCACACAGAGACGAACAACCATCCACACTCACACGCACACCTAGGGACAATTCGGAGCACCCAATTAACCTGCCATGCATGTCTTTGGAGTGTGGGAGGAGACCGGAGTACCCGGAGAAGACCCACGCGGGCACGGGGAGAACATGCAAACTCCACCCAGGAAGGTCCGAGCCTGGACTCGAACCGGAGACTGATGCTCTATCAATGTCACACATTTTCAAGTGTTCCTTTTTATGGGCATGCCTGAATTTACAATTTCTTGCCTTTAGTGTAGTACAAAGAGGTGGGCAATTCGTCAATAACGGACGCCCATTTTGTTGACGATGATGGGAAACTTTTAAAAATCGCCAAATTTAGCATTGACGGAAATGGGTTTTCGCCCATGAATGTAATCGTCAATTCGTCAATAAATTCAGCAATCCGTCAATGACGGACATCCCATTTTAGTGCTGGATCGATGGAACATTGACGGATGCCCACTTCGAATGACGTAAACATTGACGGACGCTCATTTTGCAGCGCAATCGGCGAATGATGGACTGACTGTTTACCTTAAAATATTAAAATACGACTGTTGACAATTGCCGAATGACGGACGCTCAAAATGTATGCACGTGCCCACCTCTGGTAGTACCAAGTCACGCCACAATATGCCAGGCAGCACTGAGCAATCTGAGAAAACCCTCCAGTTGAAGAGGATCTTGAGGACAATTCCTCACTTGCTGGCAGGCCATCGTGACACACACAGACGTAAGCGGCTCCCTCGGCTGTTTGTCGGCCGACTTGGAGAGACGCATGTGATGTTTGTTGAGCGCGTGTAAGCCTCCTCAGCCCGTCAGTCGGTCCCTGGCGATGTGCTACAGGTTACGCAGAGGACGCGTGAATAGCAAAGAGGCAGCAAAAAACACGACAACACGACTTTGCATGCGCAAGGTGGGGGTGGGAAGGACTGGGGGTATCATTTCTAATAAATGTGAGTGACGAGAGCACACGGCAAGAACAAGCACAAGTGAACAGAGGCAACATTCTCGCCTTAAGAGATGGAAGGAAGGATGACAGATGAGTGGATGCTAATCCAGATTTCTCTCAAATACAAGGAACAATTACGCACACGTAGCCCACTCTAGGGCTCATTCCCAAACACAGCGAAGGCCTACCAGTTTCATACACACTTCTGAAACAAGACATTTACCTTTAATAATGAATGACATGTATCAATGTGAAGACACTGATCAAAGTAGGAATGTGACAATTCCCAATTCGGTGGGAATAAAAGCACAAAGGGTAGAATAATGCTCCCCTATTGCGCTGGGAGAAAGGGGACCTAAAAAAAAAAAAAAAGGCTATCTCTCTCATCTCAGTGACACAAAGAGCTGCTCCGGAATGCCGAGATTAGTGGTGCCCCTCGGATCCATCACCGGAATAAGCAGTGGAAGAGTCACACAGGCTGAATGGGAAACAGAGAGAGGGAGGGCAATCAGACCACCGTGCACCCCCATTATATGTTCATTACACTGGGGAACAATTTCAGAAAAAAATGCTGTTGAGTTAGATTTTACAGCTGATTAAAACTAAAATTTGCATGCAGGTTCCAAAATTGCATTCAGTATTTCTTTCCGTGCGTCAAATTTTTCTTCACAGCTTCACCATCCAGATAAGCAAAATCCCAGCGATTGACTGTAGCAAAACTGGAGTAAGAAGAACTGATTACAATTGGACTCATGTACAGCAACGTTTGTGCAGTCATAATTGAGACAGTGTGCAGGTGCCAATAGGTCAGCGCTAGCAAGACCTGCAAACACAAAGCTAGCATAGTAGCAATTAAGAGGATTAGTGCTGACTGAACTCTTTAACCTTGTAACTATTGGAATACTGTTCTAATTTTATGTGGATGTTTTATTTAGTTTTCAAAGATTAAGATATGCCATCTTAGCGTTTTATTTTCATACATATACATAAAAAAAAAGAACCTATAGCTCAAATCATAGAGAGAAACTGAGATTAGTTTTGGATTCCACACCCAAAAATGAGTTAAAAACAGCTGTCAGAACTAACACAATGTTCCCTAGTGTTATAACGATTTCATGGGAAATAACAGGAATATACATATATATATATATATATATATATATATATATATATATATATATATATATATATATATATATATATATATATATATATATATATATATATATATATAGATTTTGTTTTGTTTTGAAGGAAATAACCGGAATATATTGGAATAGACCAGAAATGTACTAAAGGCTAGCTCTTTAAAGGAAACTTAAACAGTTGTGAAAACTTGTTTTTTTTTGTTTTTTTTTGTAAACCATAACGCTGAGATAAAAAAAATTAAAATAAATGCCATAGTTAAGATACTCCTTGCGTGCAAGTGGGCAGGGAGAGCCATATTTTTTGCAATAATGTGTGCTTATGACAAAACAAAATGTTTATTACCATCCCATTAAATGAAGTCCCATAAAAATTATTGGCTGGCGACCAACCAGAGCAGGGGCCTCTGTATCCTCGGCTCTGATTGGCTGAGACATCGCAGCCACATTGCCTGCATTTTTCCGCCTTGTGGGAAGCTTAATAAGACTACGGGGAGGGTCATCAAGCTTTAAAATATACATAAATGATAAAACGAATATAATCATTGCTTCATGAATTTTCATCCATTGTGAGCTGTTGTGTAATGTTACCCCTGCGATAAATGTGATAAACTGCCTCCCTTAACTTGTCATGGAAATACCACGAATGTTCTAATTCTACCCCTCCGTGAGCCGGCACCTTAACGTGGTGGAGGGGTTTGCGTGTCCCAATGATCCTAGGAGCTATGTTGTCTGGGGCTTTATGCCCCTGGCAGGGTCACCCATGGCAAACAGGTCCTAGGTGAGGGGCCAGACTAAGCACGGCTCAGAAGACCCTTTATGATGAACGAGATCAATGGAGGCACGTTTCCCTTGCCCGGACGCGGGTCATCGGGGCCCCCCTCTGGAGCCAGGCCTGGAGGCGGGGCTCGCTGGCGAGCGCCTGGTGGCCGGGCCTGCACCCATGGGGCCCGGCCGGGCACAGCCCGAAGAGGATACGTGGGTCCCCCTTCCCACGGGCTCACCACCTATGGCAGGGGCCAAAGGGGTCGGGTGCAGAGTAGGCTGGGTGGCAGCCAAAGGCGGAGACCTTGGCGGACCGATCCCCGGCTACAGAAGCTGGCTCTTGGGACATGGAATGTCACCTCTCTGGCAGGGAAGGAGCCCGAGCTGGTGTGTGAGGCTGAGAAGTTCCGACTCGACATAGTCGGACTCGCCTCCACACACAGCTTGGGCTCTGATACCAGTCCTCTCGAGAGGGGTTGGACTCTCTTCCACTCTGGAGTCGCCCACGGTGAGAGGCGCAGAGCAGGTGTGGGCATACTTATTGCCCCCCGGCTCGGCGCCTGTACGTTGGGGTTCACCCCGGTAGACGAGAGGGTAGCATCCCTCCGCCTTCGGGTGGGGGGACGGGTCCTGACTGTTGTTTGTGCATATGCACCAAACAGCAGTTCAGAGTACCCACCCTTTTTGGAGTCCTTGGAGGGTGTGCTGGAGAGCGCTCCCCCTGGGGACTCCCTCGTCCTGCTGGGGGACTTCAACGCTCACGTGGGCAATGACAGTGAGACCTGGAGGGGCGTGATTGGGAGGAACGGCCCCCCTGATCGGAACCCGAGTGGCGTTCTGTTTTTGGACTTCTGTGCTCGTCACGGTTTGTCCATAACGAACACCATGTTCAAGCATAAGGGTGTCCATATGTGCACTTGGCACCAGGACACCCTAGGCCGCAGTTCGATGATCGACTTTGTAGTCGTGTCATCGGATTTGCGGCCGCATGTTTTGGACACTCGGGTGAAGAGAGGGGCGGAGCTGTCAACTGATTACCACCTGGTGGTGTGTTGGCTCCGATGGTGGGGGAAGATGCCGGTCCGACCTGGCAGACCCAAACGTATTGTAAGGGTTTGCTGGGAACGTCTGGCAGAATCCCCTGTCAGAAAGAGTTTCAATGCCCACCTCCGGCATTGGATGGTTCTAATTCTAATTACAATCATGTACAACGTAAAGCACATGATCATTCATCAGACGAGGGGTCGGATTCATCCATCCATCCCTCATCCGCCCTCATTAAGCGCCGCCACACGTCTGCATGTAATGATGCTAATAGTAGCTGATCGTCAAACCTAATTGGCCTCTTTGGCTGGAGGAAGTGGTCGCTAACACGGCAACGCGTCCCGACGTGCCATCCATCATGCATTTGGGTCAAAGGTCGTCCCTACTGATGACTTGGGATACATCTGAACACCAGTCGGGAAGACGTGGACGTGCATAATAAATTGAGTTAGCTTAGCATCCGGATTTCTTACATGCAAATTCAGGTTACGTTGCCACTGTAAAAACCTCACGACCCTCCTTACAACTCTATGAAAGCGGGCATCCATGTGCTTATGCGTGTTGGCTTGTGGTGGTGCAAAGCTGCTTGTACACGCCGGCTTGCGTTTCCACTTGGGTGGCGGGAATAAGGATTTGCTTGAAGGCAATGCTGTTCCCAGATCTGTGTTCACAGAGGAAGAAATCCCCCATCTGACTTAAACCCCCCGCCTCACGTGCGCACAGTCAGAGCGAGACGCAGTTAATGCGCCGCTCCAGTCAGATGAGCAGCGGTCGCGAGTGCATGACCCGCAGACAAGTCGCAGGTTCTTCTTCTCGGGGAAGAGATGAAGAAATCGAGTTTGACAAGGAGAGAAAGGAAGCAGAGGTTATTCCGGTGACGCGCACGGTCTCTTTAATCCCCGTTTTAATTTCCAGCGGCGCCACCTCTGTCACCTCGTTCTCGCTTATCTCCCTTCTGTCTTGCCGCATCCGCCTTCCAATCTGCACCTTATCTTCATCATCTTCTCACCTGGCACTACCACCCGTTTCACCCTCTCTCCCCCTCCCTGGCTAGCTCGCTCACTTTCTCCGGGGTAGGATATATGAGGTTTTGCTTGGGCGCACGGGGACCTGAGCCTCCACTGATGTGGTAGCATCCTTGTGCAAGCACTCGGGGCAACAATAATCAGTACAGGATGTCATGCATCAAGGAGCCAACATGCTAGCTGTGCAGTTTGTTGCTACGAGGTTCAAAGCACGAGAGAGGTTGGCGGCATTTTCCTTAGCCTGAATACTTTTGTCGGTATGTTGTCATGTCATGTGCACGATGGCATTGCAGCAGATGCAATTTAGAGTGGTGTTCCTCAGGGAAGTAGTTAAGGTCCCTTCATTTTGAGTTGAACCCTCAAGCCCATCAAACACATTTGAGGACTGGAATTACACCACTTAAGTGAATATTTTGTAAGCTTGATATTAATATTAATTCTTTTTTTTTTATTGATAATTGATAATATTTTGTAAGTTTGATATCCATCTAGCATGCGCTTTGTCTGAAAATTGTGCTTACAGCTAACGGGCTATTCGCGGGGGATAGGGAACGACACCTGCTGTGAAAAGTGAAAAACTATTATTACCTGATACCCACACAGAAAGTTTTGTAAATACCTATAGATGCCACAAAATGGCGGAAAAGCACTTTTTTTCTATTAGACAAAGCTACGTATGACGTGACTTAATTTAAACGAGCTACTCCCCTCATTGCAATGTCACAAGGTGCCACAAGATGGCACCAAAAACATTTTAGATTAGAAAAAAAAAAGATGCAACTTTTGACTCTTGGTGTATTTTGATGAAAACATCCCAAAAATGCGACAAGACCTGGGAGCCGTATGAACATGTAAAAAACATACATTGCCCTTTTTTTTTTATGTTGCTAACGAATGCCAATTTCTGTCAGTCACGTGCATAAAACCTTCATGATTCCATTCTTCGATTTTTCTTCTTGTGACAAAGAAACGTCACAAAACGTGTGAACGCGCCTTTACAAAGGCCAAAAAAAATCATTGCAAAATGAATACCTCTGACAGTGTCAATCAAAACTGAGCACTTTTGTAAAAGGTCCTTTTTTTTTTATTTTTTTTTTTTATTCGCTTTTGTATCGATCTCATTCACTGTATCTCATGTTCTCTATGTTACACACGTGAAAAGAAAGTTGAGGCCGAGTTAATTCAAGTAAAGCCATGGCAACGACCTTGGTTGGAGGATACATAGAAAATCCCATAATAGTCATGGCGCTGCATCACCTGGAAACTGAAAGTCCTCAAACAAAAAAAGTCGTCAATGGATTTCCGCAAGCGTCAAAACCGGCTGCATCAGAAGAGGCTGGCTCCACTTTGTTGCATTAACATTGCACAAAAAACATTTCCGAGCCATATTCTCACACCGGCACATTTGCATGAAAGCAATTATCTGGAGGTTATTCCCTACACAATTTTGGCGCTAAGGCCCATGCGCCGATTGCAAATGTAGCCCTTTTTTTTTTTTTTACCGGCGGTGTTAAAAAAAAAAAAAAAGTGCTGTGCGGATGATCCTGCGGTCGACTCGTGTATTTAATTTATTTATGGAGTCGGCTACACCGGCAAGAACATCCAGCCGTCATTGCTGGAGCAACAAACAATAAAGTAAATGTGTGCTCTTGGCAGTGAGAGGAAGTAACAAAGTACAGATAGTTCGTCAGTGATTAAGATGAAAATATTCGTAATAAAATCAAGATGTTTTGAAATGTGTTGATGTGATGAATTTTGAAAGCAACCCTAAACAGTGCAACCGTTAAAGCAGGTTTGACGGTGTCCACTTGCAGACCCTTTACACTGACTGGACCCAAATTAAAAAAAAAGTTCTTGATGATTGTCCAGCCGCAGCGGGTCAGTATTGCCATGTGAAAGCGGCGAGAAACAATCATCAGCTACACAAACGAGACAGTCAACAATAAACGCGCATCATCACTCAGCGAGCCCTCGGGAATTCATTTTGTGCCGCTTTGATTTCGGCTTGCTGTCAGTTCCGTTCACTTTGCTTTTTGCTCTTTACAGTTTTGATCGACTCTTGTTTGTATTTTTTTTTTCTTTAAAGATGAGCTCAAGAGCCTCCTGGGATTTTCTCCATGTGAAGATTATTGCATATTATATTGCATCGCAAGGGATTAGTGATGAATTTCCTCCTGCTTCTTCCCACGGGCTCACCACCGGTGGGAGGGGCCAAAGGGGTCGGGTGCAGTGTAGGCTGGGTGGCGGCCAAGGGAGGAGACCTTGGCGGACCGACCCCCGGCTACAGAAACTGGCTCTTGGGACATGGAATGTCACCTCTCTGGCAGGGAAGGAGCCCGAGCTGGTGTGTGAGGCAGAGAAGTTCCGACTAGACATAGTCGGACTCGCCTCCACACACAGCTTGGGCTCTGGTACCAGCCCTCTTGAGAGGGGTTGGACTCTCTTCCACTCTGGAGTTGCCCATGGTGTGAGGCGCAGAGCAGGTGTGGGCATACTTATTGCCCCCCGGCTCGGCGCCTGTACGTTGGGGTTTACCCCGGTGGACGAGAGGGTTGCTTCCCTCCGCCTTCGGGTGGGGGGACGGGTCCTGACTGTTGTTTGTGCATATGCACCAAACAGCAGTTCAGAGTACCCACCCTTTTTGGAGTCCTTGGAGGGTGTGCTGGAGAGCGCTCCCTCTGGGGACTCCCTCGTCCTGCTGGGGGACTTCAACGCTCACGTGGGGAATGACAGTGAGACCTGGAGGGGCGTGATTGGGAGGAACGGCCCCCCTGATCGGAACCCGAGCGGTGTTCTGTTGTTGGACTTCTGTGCTCGTCACGGTTTGTCCATAACGAACACCATGTTCAAGCATAAGGGTGTCCATATGTGCACTTGGCACCAGGACACCCTAGGCCGCAGTTCGATGATCGACTTTGTAGTCGTGTCATCGGATTTGCGGCCGCATGTTTTGGACACTCGGGTGAAGAGAGGGGCGGAGCTGTCAACTGATCACCACCTGGTGGTGTGTTGGCTCCGATGGTGGGGGAAGATGCCGGTCCGACCTGGCAGACCCAAACGTATTGTGAGGGTTTGCTGGGAACGTCTGGCGGAATCCCCTGTCAGAAGGAGTTTCAATGCCCACCTCCGGCAGAGCTTCTCCCTTGTCTCGGGGGAGGCGGGGGACATTGAGTCCGAATGGGCCATGTTCCGCGCCTCCATTGTTGAGGCGGCCGATCGGAGCTGTGGCCGTAAGGTGGTCGGTGCCTGTCGTGGCGGCAATCCTCGAACCCGCTGGTGGACACCAGCGGTAAGGGATGCCGTCAAGCTGAAGAAGGAGCCCTATCGGGCCTTTTTGGCCTGTCGGACTCCGGAGGCAGCTGACAGGTACCGGATGGCCAAGCGGAACGCGGCTTCGGCGGTTGCTGATGCAAAAACTCGGGCATGGGAGGAATTCGGTGAGGCCATGGAAAACGACTTCCGGACGGCTTCGAGGAAATTCTGGTCCACCATCCGGCGTCTCAGGAGGGGAAAGCAGTGCACCGTTAACACTGTTTATAGTGGCGATGGGGTGCTGCTGACCTCGACTCGGGACGTCGTGAAGCGGTGGGGGGAATACTTCGAAGACCTCCTCAATTCCACCAACACGTCTCCTTTTGAGGAAGCAGAGTCTGGGGACTCTGGGGTGGGCTCTCCTATCTCTGGGGTCGAAGTCACTGAGGTGGTTGGAAAGCTCCTCGGTGGCAGGGCCCCGGGGGTGGATGAGATCCGCCCGGAGTTCCTAAAGACTCTGGATGTTGTGGGGCTGTCGTGGTTGACACGCCTCTACAACATCGCGTGGACATCGGGGACAGTGCCTCTGGATTGGCAGACCGGGGTGGTGGTCCCCCTTTTTAAGAAGGGGGACCGGAGGGTGTGTTCCAACTACAGAGGGATCACACTCCTCAGCCTCCCTGGTAAGGTCTATTCAGGGGTGCTGGAGAGGAGGGTCCGTCGGGAGGTCGAATCTCGGATTCAGGAGGAGCAGTGTGGTTTTCGTCCTGGCCGTGGAACAGTGGACCAGCTCTACACCCTCCGCAGGATCCTCGAGGGTGCGTGGGAGTTCGCTCAACCAGTCCACATGTGTTTTGTGGATTTGGAGAAGGCGTTCGACCGTGTCCCTCGGGGAGTTCTGTGGGGGGTGCTTCGGGAGTACGGGGTGCCGGGCCCCTTGATACGGGCTGTTCGGTCCCTGTACGACCGTTGCCAGAGTATGGTCCGCATTGCCGGCAGTAAGTCGGATTCGTTTCCGGTGAGGGTTGGACTCCGCCAAGGTTGCCCTTTGTCACCGATTCTGTTCATAACTTTTATGGACAGAATTTCTAGGCGCAGCCGAGGCGTGGAGGGGTTCCGGTTTGGTGGCCTCAACATTGCATCTCTGCTCTTTGCAGATGATGTGGTGCTGTTGGCTTCATCAGGCCGGGGCCTTCAGCTCTCACTGGAGCGGTTCGCAGCCGAGTGTGAAGCGGCTGGGATGAGGATCAGCACCTCCAAATCCGAGACCATGGTCCTCAGTCGGAAAAGGGTGGAGTGTCGTCTTCAGGTCGGGGATGAGATCCTGCCCCAAGTGGAGGAGTTCAAGTATCTTGGGGTCTTGTTCACGAGTGAGGGTGGGATGGAGCGGGAGATCGACAGGCGGATCGGTGCAGCGTCTGCAGTGATGCGGACTCTGTATCGGTCCGTCGTGGTGAAGAAAGAGCTGAGCCAAAAGGCAAAGCTCTCGATTTACCGGTCGATCTACGTTCCAACCCTCACCTATGGTCACGAGCTGTGGGTCGTGACCGAAAGAACGAGATCCCGGATACAAGCGGCCGAAATGAGCTTCCTCCGCAGGGTGTCCGGGCTCTCCCTTAGAGATAGGGTGAGAAGCTCGGTCATCCGG
The DNA here is from genome assembly GCF_051991245.1 of Festucalex cinctus. NCBI lineage: Eukaryota > Metazoa > Chordata > Actinopteri > Syngnathiformes > Syngnathidae > Festucalex > Festucalex cinctus. The sequence goes on from NC_135431.1 coordinate 17,542,357, forward strand.
GAGGGACTCAGAGTCGAGCCGCTGCTCCTCCGCGTTGAGAGGAGCCAGCTGAGGTGGCTCGGGCATCTGGTTCGGATGCCTCCTGGACGCCTCCCTGGGGAGGTGTTCCGGGCATGTCCCACTGGCGGGAGGCCCCGGGGACGACCCAGGACACGCTGGAGAGACTATGTCTCTCGGCTGGCCTGGGAACGCCTCGGGATCCCGCCGGAGGAGCTGGTTGAAGTGGCTGGGGAGAGGGAAGTCTGGGTTTCCCTCCTGAAGCTGCTGCCCCCGCGACCCGACCCCGGATAAGCGGAAGAAGATGGATGGATGGATGGATGGATTCCTCCTGCTTTTTGTGCTGCTGATGTATTGCTGTGGATATACGTGTGTTTTAATAGCCAGTATCTTGTCTATTCACAGCAAATTGCTGTGTTATGATGGCATTTACCGATAAATAATAATTTCATTGTCTCAAGTTGTATTAGCACTAAACTTTGTGCTAAAGCTAACGCTAACACTATGAAGGATGGACCAGGCTGGTCCACCACTACAATAGAAAAAAGTATATCTATTTTTTATGTTATTAACAATTCTTACAGCAAGGCTATATGTTAAAAAAAATAGACAGATAGGTGGATGGCTATTAATGGGTGACAACAAAGTTGAAATAGTCTAAACAGTTAACTCATTCACTCCCAACCATTTTGACGAAAGCAACCCCCTTCGCTCCCGGTTGTTTTACTGGATTTTGACTGATTTTTTTCAAAGTCCACAGAATATCGTGGTCTATTGTTATAAAAAGCCCTGCGATTGGCTGGCAACCAGTCCAGGGTGTCCCCTGCCTACTGCCCAGAGCCAGCTGAGATAGGCGCCAGCACCCCCCGCGACCCTTGTGAGGAATAAGTGGTCAAGAAAATGGATGGATGGATGGATTGTTCTAAAAACATGGAACCTACCAAAAGAAAGATTAGTCTCTTCTTTTATCAGGAAAAAAATATGTATATTTCTATCTGTTTCCATCCATCCATCCATCCATTTTCTTGACCACTTATTCCTGACAAGGGTCACGGGGGGGGGGGTGCTGGAGCCTATCCCAGCTGGCTATGGGCAGTAGGCGGGGTACAGTGCTGTACATAAACATAAATATCAGTTTTGCAGAAAAGAATAAGGTAACAAAACAAGAACAAAGCAAACATTTTGAAGTGCGAATAAATTTGCGAATTTATTTTTTTTATAGAACATTTTTACATTTCCAATACTCACGTGATATTACATTCAATAATTATATATAAACCGAATCTACCAAATAACAGAATAGACTCCCTACTTTTTGTCCCGTCCCGTTCTTTTATAATTGACAGCAGAAAAATGTAGGTTTGCCAAAATACAGCCATTTCTCCCATGGACTCTGAAACTGTGTTTATTTCCGATAAAATGGGGCAATGATGTCATCTAACGGTGGTTGGGCATCAGTAAAGTTGTTTCCAAGTTTGATATTTACAGTGGAGCATGCTCAGATTCGCCCCCATTTAGCACCGCTCTAAAAAATACAATTGACAAGTATACTTGTCAAAGGCAGTGAATGAGTTAACAAGTAAATACATTTTACATTAGTAAATAAACAAGAAGTAGGGCAATTGAATAAAGAGATAACTAAATGCATAAAAAAAACAGCAAACTCATACACACCAGGCAAGACCATTGAGAGATTTGAAAACAAATAGAAGAATCTTAAAGTGGATTCTAAATTTCACAGGCAGCCAGGGAAGAGAGGCCAGGAGCAGTAGGCTAAAAATTCACATCAAAGCAGACAGCCATATGATCAGATATCACATTGTCTATGATTTTTATTTTTTAGAATATAGCTAAGTTTCATCATGATTCAACAATCTGCTTTGAATTGTGGGGAAACAACTTGTTGCAATGTGGCCCTGATTGATCTCTCATACTCACCTGCTGGCCGTTTTTGTAATAACTACCATTGCTTCAACAGTTCTCTTCAGTTCAGAGGCTGCATCAAAGCCTTCTGTATGCTCTATCATTAAAAAAAAAAAAGGAAAAAAAAAAGAAGTATAAATACGTCTTTGGGACACTGTTAATATTTAAAATAGAACGTATGTATATGTTTTTGGGAGCAAATGAGTTAATTATGAACAGGTTCGACATTTAAAGAGCACAAAGTAAAATTTAGTGGACCAAGTACACAGCCTTGTGTAACACCATCATTAATATTTCTTCTTAAAGACTTTATTCTGCTACAGTTTATGCGACTTTCTCCACACTTTTAAAATTTCTTGATAGTTTGTTGTTTGCCAACATTTACGCTTGTAATATTGCACATTTATTATTATTTTTTTAATACTACGACGACATTATTGTAACATATTAAGGTTTTTCTTTATTATTATGGGTTTCGTTGTCATATTTTTGTTTGACTGCATTCTTCTTGGAAGTTGAACAACAAATTTCTCTTCAACTTTTGAGTCATATCTCGTAAATGTTCTTTTAGGCTACTGTTTTGGTGAACAGCTTTGTTCAAATTGGCTCAGTAGTTTACTCTTTCATGCCAGTGTAACATTGGAAGCAGATAAAAAAAAACAAAAAAAAAACATTCTGACTGTTCAAAACATGTCCATAGTTTTGTCTCAATTATCCTGTAATTTTCCACTGTGGCAAGTGACAAAGTGATCTGAAAAAAAAAACCCAAACAACCTCCCAAAATTCAAAACTGTCCAGACAGAGCGTCTCATTTTTCCTCTATGCGCTGCTGTTCATGTTCCTTGGTGTGTAAGTAACCCTGAATGGGCCTTCCGCGGACTTGCACGTAATTACCGCTAATCGCCCTGGCATTTACGGCCCAATAAAAACGTTTGCGTGAGCAACCGACAGATGAGGGAAAAAAAAGACTCGTGCACCCCACACGAGATGCTGCCCGCATGGGTGGGGCGTAGATATCGGCACTTGATCTCCGGGGGCTGTCAAAAGCGACACCCGTGTTGCATTTACATGAGGAAATGGGAAGATGGGCTATCTGGGCTGCTGGTACACACATTAAAAAAATATTTATACGCGCTGTATACTATATATCACAGCAAAAATCCAATAACTGTGGCTGCTTTTTGATTCTTGGCTTGTGTGAGTGCGTCTGAGACTTAAATTAGTTTTTTTTTTTTTTTTTGACTGAATTTCCCTCTAACCCAAACAAAATGGGTCGCACTGAGCGCACAGCGGTGAGCCAAGGGGAGATGCAAAAATAGTTATTTGGGGGGTAAATTTAAGAGTGATAAATAATAAAATAGGCAGACTTCAAAAGAAGCTCCGTTTCTTGACTGAGGATACAAATTCCTTTTGGAGGAGGATTAAACGGCCATTAAGCGCTTCATCTAAAAAGATCACAGGCCTGAGATAGAGTAATTGTTGCTGTTTCAAGACCTCCTTTTTCTTTTCTTTTTTTTAAAGGCAGCTTCACTAAATTTAAGAACTCACTTTTATTACACAAGGAGGCGGTCATATGGGGTATTTGTTTATTTTTCATGCTAGAGGGGTTTTAGATTTCAGCCTAAGATCCAGTTTAGACAGAAGTTAACGTGGATGTTCTGTTCCTAAGGTAGCAACGCAAGCCCAACTTGCACATAAGTACAAACACACTATCAGTAACCTACACTAACGCAGTGGTAAGGTCATAAATACAGAATATATTTGTAGGGAAAACACTTTGAAGTCACAAATAAAAAAAAAACAAAAAACAAAAAAAAAAAAACAGTACCGGTAAGTGTTCTTGTGCCGTGTAGCAGGTATTCTTATGCCACTACGCAAGCTAGTTGATTGTGCACTGTTCTTCGTCAGGACCGTCATTGTCACGTTTGGGGGGTGTCGGAGGCAGGACCCAAATGCAGGGGGCAACAAAAACAGGGCAAGGCAGGGATGCAAGTAAAAAGGGGATTTAATTCAGAAAAAAAAGGTAAACAAGATACTATGGCAAAAAAATTAACAAGGTCAAAAACAAACTATAGCGACTAGTGATGTGCTTCTCGGGTCGAATCCCTGAAGCGTGTGCCGAGTAATGCAGATGAGTGGTTCATGAACGGCGTGTCAATGCGTGTGTTGATGACGTACGTGGTGACGTTTGAAGCCCCACGAAGCAGGTGTACCACGTGACTGATTCAGGAAATGATTCTCTAGGTTTGAGTGTAGTTCGAAATAAAAGCGGCAAAGAAACGCTATGGATTCCCCTTCACTTTTTGTGTTTTCGGGTCCCTTATTGCGCTACTTTTTTTGCTTTTGGCATTCGATTTGACGAGCCTCTTTTTGCGATGGAACCAGCAAGAAAGAGATTTTCCCTTGTTTAGGAGCACTTTGAGCAGATCTCACCTCAGAAGGTAATGCACTGCAATTACGGTACTATTTTAACAGATTCCAATAATAAAATAAAATAAAATGTGACAACACATAAAATTCACATTTTTCTGTTCACAGTTGAAAGTCCCTTTCAGTACTGGGAATCACAGAAATATACGCGTCCAATTCTATACAAACTTGCTATCTCATATCGATGCACCCCTGCTTCATCAGTACCATGTGAAAGAGTTTTTTTCCAAAGCAGGTGAAATTCTCTGCAAAAAAAAGAAACCGCCTGAGTCCAAAAACTTCGGAAAAAATAGTTTTGAAATAAAAATGAATAAGCACTTTATTTTACCTCCTTATTTCACATTTTCACTTGTTGCATAAGCACAAACATAGACAAAGTAACACAGAACAATTCATGTTAAAACACTCTTCAAATATATATTCTTTTGTATTTAGAGCATGATTTACACCCCACCATTTTATTGCATGCACCAAGCATGTTATACATTTTTCTGTCCACATGATGGCGTAGTCGAGGAAATGAATCATCTTGAAGCCCCTACGTGTGTGTGAAGCATTTCACTGTAGGGCTTCACTGCTTTACGGGGCTTCATTTTGCCATCACTAATAGCGACGAAAACACAAGGGCAACAAGGCATGGCATGGCATGGCATGGCATGGACAACATGGGATGAGAAGACAGCAACAATGACTCAACAAGAACTGAAAGAAAGCAGGGTAACTAAATACACATGGTAACGAGATAACAACAGACACCTGGGCAAGATACAAGAGCTGATTGGTCAACACACTGGGAAGGGAACACACTCAGGTGGACGTGGTTAGACATAACGAGACAAGGGAAGAGACAAGGAATACATGACAAATAACCAAAAACACCAAAAGAAAACAAAATCCCACCCCCACAGAACCAAAACATGACAGTCATAAACGGAGGACATCCTTTATCAATCTCGTATCTAACTATCTCATTAGACCAACAAAACAATTTGGAGTGAGAGTGGGCCAAGTATTCAACTGAGTGGAACAACCGTTTGTTTTCAAGTCTCAGGCCAAGCAATTTTGGCATTGATGTCTAGTACAGTGTAAATTTTACAACATAAAACCTGTGGAGCTAGTATAGATCCTTGTTGAACACCGCCAGTATCCAACTACAAGAGGTCCATTCATATGGCAGCGACGTAATCCAAATTTGTGTATAAATCTGTACAGTAAATAGTCTATAAAACACTATGAGACAATATCAGTTAAAGGGATAGTTCAGCTTTTTTTACATGAATCTCTATTTCATCCTCACCTCCAGTGTGTGCGATCAGCACTGACTTACCCCTGACAGCGTTCTGTGACATGAGTTCTGGTCCGGTGTTGGACGAGAGGTAAATAGTCCAGCAAGCTCTTCTGGGGTCACTGAAATAAAGCGTTTTTCTTCTAAAAACAATGTGTTCAAAAGAGTGATACATTTGCATCATTACACTCCTTTTCTGAAAAAAGTCAGACGCCATTACCGCCAGGCACTGCTTTTCTGTTTGTTCGTATCACTGCGTGGCGCCCCGCATGCAGCTGATAGACGCGCACTAATCTACAAGTTGTTTGTCTTTTCGAAGGCGGAAGGATCAGCTGTCTGCAGCGCGTCGATTAGCTCTCTACAGTACAGAGCGGCGCGCAGTGATACGAACGAACAGAAACGTAGTGCCTGGCGGTAATGGCGTCTGACTTTTTTCAGAAAAGAGTATTGTGATGCAAATGTATCACTCTTTTGAACACAAATTGTTTTTAGAAGAAAAACGCTTTATTTCCAAGATCCCAGCCAGCTTGCTGGACTATTTTCCTCTCGTCCAACACCAGACCAGAACTCGTCTCACAGAACGCTGTCAGTGGTAAGTCAGTGCTGATCGCACACACTGGAGATGAGGATGAAATAGAGATTCATGTAAAAAAAAAAAGCCGAACTATCCCTTTAACAGATATCTTCCCAGTACCTCTCTCTTATCTAAAGTTTTGACACCTCTTACTACACCGAATTATTTTAATTATATTGTAGAGTGGCTCTAGTATTGAGCCTTGTAGAATGCCACTAGTTTTCTACTGCAAAAGGGCAGGTAATTTCGATATTCACATCTTCAAAATGTAACATTCTGGGATCATTGAAAGCCGAAGACCCACATATGTAAAGTTAGTATGACGTGTTTTTGACGTAATCTAATTAGCAGCTAGCTAATTGGTCAGACAATCTTTCATAGAAAGTCTGCCATTTATTGCCTCTGTGGCATTTTCATGATAATTCATGTTCTAGAATCTAAAACATCATCACTTACATCATTTACATTAAGTTTTTTTTTTTTTTTTTTTTTAATGTTTCCACGCCATCCCCGCCTACCGTCTTTTAATCTCCCGGCCGGCAGCTTTAGCTGACTCCAGCAGAGCGAGTTTCATTAGATTGCATCGCCATCCAGCCTGAGTGGGCAGCGCGTTAATGGCTGCGGCGTGCAGATATGACAAGCGCCAAGCAACGCCATCGCCGCGTTTGATCAATTCAAAGCGTGCAACCGAGCTTATACTGATCGGCCTTTGAATGGCTCCGATGATTTTGCTTTGCTTCACAGACAGTCGTTGCTCATTAAAATTCAACTAATTGCTTGGACAACGTGTACTTAATATTATATATAATATAAGGTGCATTTTTTTTTTTTTTTTTTATTAATACAACAAATAGCACTATATGGTATTGGACAAAAACATTCAAATGCAGAGCTTTGTCTTCTGTGACCAGGATTGTAACTCAAAGTACTCATACTTGCAAATCAACTGTTATTTTTTGCAGAGGATAAGGAATATATGCTTGTGAGTATTGTTATACTGTCTTTCTACAAGCGTTGCTGCATTTGTGTTCGAATATCCATTGCTTAATTATTAGCTGGGATGGGCTCCAGCTCACGCGCAACCCAAATTAAGATGTGAGACAAAAAAAAAAAAAATGAAGCTTTGACTCCTGCATTAGCCTAAGGTCAGCGATAGACTACGGTGTGTTTCCAACTTACATATGCACTTGGCTTAAGTCTGCCTTAGGAAAGGAACTTCATAGTAAATTGAGGATTTTACTGAAGATAGATTAATGGTGGTGTCCCACACAGCTCTGTACTGAGTCCACTGATTTTGACATTATGCTCCACATAAATGTCTGCATCGGCATGAAATTAATTTCAATTCAGTGACACAAATTTGTCGATGCCCCGTATACCGTATATTTAAAAAAGCCAAAATAGCAAGCAAAACAAGAATTAATTTTGTGGTATTTATTTCTTTATTTCCCCCAGAAAATTTGGTCCAAAGTGTTCGTGCAAGATAAGAAAATAGCTCAAGCTCTCGTGCGGAACTTGCCTCAATTAAAAAAGAAAAAAAAAAGGGTGTCGTGTAATGTGTTTTTGAATGACAACCTCTTAAAAGCCGGGCTTCGGCCCTCATGCACCACTGATCCGAGAATTACGAGAAAACCTATTCGTAATTGTGCTTAATTGCCGCCAAAGTCGGTGATGAAGACGCGGCGTCTTGCCGGCGGGAAGGTCAAGCGCATCTATATGCAAATTCTCTGAAAAGACAAACTTTGAGGTTCAATTTCACCTTTTGCCTTTTTTCTGTTTGACAAGTGAGGAAGGTTGTCCTCGTCACAAGACATCAACTTTAACCTCGGTTTCCTCACGTAAGCCGTTAAAAGCACCTGCTTGGTACACGGGCTCAAGGGCAGACCATTAATCTTCTGTAGCCCCGTTCACATACTGACGTGTAAATGGTATTGACGGACAGAATTCGCAGATACGGGTACACACGACTTTTTGAATTTAGATGGATAAAATGGCAGGCGACATCCCCATTACAAGTCAAAAATACTTTTCAGCTATTAACTGAAAGCTGGTGGAACAATAAAACACAAGTGCGAGCGCACTGTCGTCGGTTTGAAATACGCTGCAAATTCACTTTCTTAAAAACATAGAACAACAAAATTTGCGTTGGTTTCGGGAGGGCTGCAACAGATTAACTGCATCAATTCATTTCAATGGCAAAAACGGATTTGATGCTGCTAAACTGTACACACAGGACAGCCAGACAAAAAAGTGCAAGTCAATATTTTTGTGTTTTGTGTTTAACTAACACAATAACGGTGCATGAAATAGGCTGACAAGGCAATATTAAAGTCAATATTTCATTTCTTGAGTGTAGCAAAAGCCTTTTATGAGAGGAAATGTAACCGAAGCGTGTAAACATGAAAATTGGGCATAATAAAGAAATGTGCAGTTCTGTGCCTGAAATGACATTTCATTGATGATTATGATTACAGGAGAAAATGACTTGGCACTTATCCGACATTGTGTCATTATTAAAGGCTGAGTGATAACCGGTCAGATATTTTAAAAGGGTCACTTCACACTAATTTGTATTTATTGACGTGATGTGTGGACCTGAACCTTTTTTGTGCCGCGGTTTTCCACGTAGCGAGATTTTGAGGGACCGGCAGGGAAACAAATACGTTTCCAAAATTAGAAGTCACTATTATTCTGAATGTAGCAATTAGTGGGAGCCCCGCATCTGTTTCTCTTGAACGAGAATTTCCGACCTTGGGTAGGGAATGGGAGACAATAACGCACTGCCTGTTGTGTGTTACTTAGGTAACTTGTCTCCAGTTTACGCTGTCATTTTGTTTTGGTCACAGTCATTACTGGAAATCTTGTAAAATCGTGCCTTTTATCTCTATATCAACCTGGTTGAGTGTGTATATATATTTCTATAGTTAACTCATGATTAATCAAACGTTATAGCTGTTCCAAATGTAGAATAAATAAAAATAATAGTCTTCTTAATTAACAAAAATATGGACAAATATGTTTACAAATGTGGTTGCATCTTTTACTTCATTGATACAGTAATTTGAAAGTATTCGTAAAGGGTTTTGAAGTTAAAAAGCTATATTATACAGTTAAACAAGTATAAAGCATTTAAGTCAGATTTGTATTGAGATCATTTTTCTGCCACTAGGTGGCATTAGCATTTCATGTTGGACATTGGTGACAGGAACAGCACATTTTTCTTTTCAAATTAAGAGAAAATTAATTTTTAAAGAGGGAAATTGTTACGTTTAAAGTGTATCTAAGTTATTATATATTTGCTAAAAATGCTTCACACTCATATGAACTTTAAGTGAACTACTTTGCACCCATTTCTTCAGATGAACTGTACCAGACAGTGTGGCTGTGTTTAAAATGAGTCACACCGTCTGGGGCAGAAGCGAAAACAAGAACTTTCATTGCTAATGGATAATCACATGCTTACTTGCAATACACTTACATCCAAGCAGACAGATATGTTAATCTAAGCAAATGCAGCTTGCACGATTGTGCTTTCCCCACCCCTTAGTAGTGCAACGCCATTTTTTGTAACCGGATAGGGAACAATCCCAAATAAAAAGAGAGGAAGCAAGAGAATTGTCAGAGTATCTTCGCCAGTTTTTAACTGACAACTCTGCTCTCCTTGCTGCGAGTAAAAACCAAAAGTCTTGTCTTCTCATCCTTGTTTCTGTGTGTTCAATATGTTTTGATGTGTAAACAGAAATCATGGACTGCTGCCGATTTTGTTCATTGTAAATTGCAACTACTCCCCAATATCCACAAATATATATATATATATATATATATATATATATATATATATATATATATATATATATATATATATATATATATATATATATATATATATATACATATAAAAAACCATATTTATTATTGCTGAATTGTGTTAAAGTGACTCCTTTGCACACCCTTTCATGCCTTTACTTAGTTAAGTTTTATACTGATGCCCGTTGTCATTAGTGACGCAGTTTTCCCGCAAACGAGCCAGACATAACGCACCTATGATTAGGAGGCTGAATTAAAATGTGCCTCAAAATCTAAAGAGCAACAGTGACTTAAGTAATCCCATGACTTCAAGTGACATGTTGGGCAGACACTCTGTTCTGGGCTCTCAAAGGGGTGTGGGAGTGTTCTTTGAGGGCTGCAGCAACCTAGCTTGGTGCTATCTGCTAACTGACAGCCTATCACTGGTATTCTAATTTAATTAACACTTTTGGAACTCTTATTTAATGTTTTTTTTAATGCCGTTTAAGGCCTTAATTAATCAAAAAATCAGATTAATTACTTTTTGTCACGCCGCCACCAGAGTGGCGGTTCATGCTTTTGTTTTAACAGTCATGTTCCTGTTTTATTTTGATAGTCCTGACTCTACTCTCACCCCAGGTCACTTACCCTTCCTGCAGCTCAATGATTACCGGTCCACGCCCATGATCAGCACCACCTGTTTCCAATCAACCCGGACAATAAAAGCCACCTTCATTCTCCAGTTAGTTGCAGAAGTGTCACATCTCAGTGCATGGAAGCGGCCTCACAGTCCTTGTTTGATGCCTAGCCTAGCCTAGCCTAGCCTAGCCTAGCCTAGCCTAGCCTAGCCTAGCCTAGCCTAGCCTAGCCTAGCCTAGCCTAGCCTAGCCTAGCCTAGCCTAGCCTAGCCTAGCCTAGTGATGGCAAAATGAAGCCCCGTAAAGCAGTGAAGCCCTGCAGTGAAATGCTTCACACACACGTAGGGGCTTCAAGATGATTCATTTCCTCGACTACGCCATCATGTGGACAGAAAAATGTATAACATGCTTGGTGCATGCAATAAAATGGTGGGGTGTAAATCATGCTCTGAATATATATTTGAAGAGTGTTTTAACATGAATTGTTCTGTGTTACTTTGTCTATGTTTGTGCTTATGCAACAAGTGAAAATGTGAAATAAGGAGGTAAAATAAAGTGCTTATTCATTTTTATAAGTTTTTGGACTCAGGCAGTTTCTTTTTTTTGCAGAGAATTTCACCTGCTTTGGAAAAAAACTCTTTGACATGGTACTGATGAAGCAGGGGTGCATCGATATGAGATAGCAAGTTTGTATAGAATTGGACGCGTATATTTCTGTGATTCCCAGTACTGAAGGGGACTTTCAACTGTGAACAGAAAAATGTGAATTTTATGTGTTGTCACATTTTATTTTATTTTATTATTGGAATCTGTTAAAATAGTACCGTAATTGCAGTGCATTACCTTCTGAGGTGAGATCTGCTCAAAGTGCTCCTAAACAAGGGAAAATCTCTTTCTTGCTGGTTCCATCGCAAAAAGAAGCTCGTCAAATCGAATGCCAAAAGCAAAAAAAGTAGCGCAATAAGGGACCCGAAAACACAAAAAGTGAAGGGGAATCCATAGCGTTTCTTTGCCGCTTTTATTTCGAACTACACTCAAACCTAGCGAATCATTTCCTGAATCAGTCACGTGGTACACCTGCTTCGTGGGGCTTCAAACGTCACCACGTACGTCATCAACACACGCATTGACACGCCGTTCATGAACCACACATCTGCATTACTCGGCACACGCTTCAGGGATTCGACCCGAGAAGCACATCACTAGCCTAGCCTAGCCTAGCCTAGCCTTGCCTAGCCTTGCGTTGCCTTGCCTTGCGCCTTTAGTTTGCCCTGGTTTTCCTCCCTTGTGGAGTGCCTTTTGTTGTCCCTGTTTTTGAGTGCCCTTTTTTGTATCTCCAGTTTGGAGCTCTTTTTGTTCAGCCTTTTTTCCCTCCTTGAGAGGCGATTTGAGTTTCGTGCGATTAAAGCTGCAGCCTCGTTGGCCAACTTACATTCTGCGTCTGAGTCCTACCTCCTCTCGCCGTGTCACTTTTAATGCTTTTTAATGACCCTGATATTCACTGCTAACAGTTCAAATGGATCTTTGACGTCTATAGACGTCAATGGCAGTGAAGTAGTCTGTTTTTTTCCCCCTAATTTTTACCAGTTGTGTGCTTACTTTTTTTGACCGAGACGAGCGTTTTGACTTGTGTGCAGAGGCTCAGCTGGATCCAGCTGGACTTCTTTCACACTCTAACGATTTGTCGGTTGGGGACCACTGAACTAAAACTGACGTTACACTCAACAAAGTTTTAGGGGGAGTCTGGGAGTAAAAGAAAATCCTTGCTGCCAGTTTACCTCACAGCACAGTGTAAACAGAGCAGTGACGTGACCAGAAGGTGAAAAAAAAAACACATCAAGTACGACGTCGCACACATAAACATCATCATGGATACGCAAGCACCTTGAAGTAGGCGACTAAAATGCCGCGGGGGCTATTCATCAGCGGCCTTGGTTGCGGCGTGCAAAGCAAGCCTGTTTAGTCCTCTCTCTTTGGGAACGCTAATAATGAAATCATTGATCACACCGGTCCACACATTGATTTCACGGCCACACTATTTCCTGCCACGAAACAAACCGCAGCAATAAAAGAGGGCCACCTTTGGACACTTTTTGCTCGGGCAAATAGAAATGACCTTCCCCAACATAGTAGCTAAATTAATCATTAACACTTAAGCTCAGTGGAGGACAAAACTTTCATTCTGCTTTTCATCACTCCAAATAAACAGATGATATTTACGGTTAACGAGACTTCAGAGATGCATTTTTAAAACATTATAAATATTTGAAGATTAGAAATGTGCAAAGACTGAGAATATGTAATTGTGCAAAATACAGCATTAAACCATTGTTTAGAGTGCCTCGTTGTCATCTGTGAGTGCATGCATCATGCAGAGGAAGGCAAAAAAAAAAAGACAGGAGGGAGCAAATTTTGATTGAAAAAGTCCAACTTGACAGCAAACGTGTGGAGAGGAGGTTTGCGTTGAAGTGGCGACATTAGAGCGCCTCGTTGTTGAGGCTTGGAACAGGCTGTGCAATTAATCAAAATTCAATTACAATTTCAATTATTACACTCCACAATTCCAAAATCAGCATAATCGTAATAAAAGATTAATACTAATTTTGAGTTGTTTAAATGTATATATACATTTGCACCTTTTTTAAATTTTAAAATAACTAATTTAATAAATTTCATCCAAAAGGAACTTGCATAATTAGAGTGTTTCAAAATAATTTTATTTGTCTTAATATTTTTTTAAATTTAAAAAGTTTCTTGTTTTGTACCAAAAAAAAAAAAAAAAAAAAAAAAAAAAAAGATCATCCAATAACCGTGATTAATATTTTCTTCATAAATGAGCAGCCCGAGCCTTGGTGAGATATATTCCAGTCATCGGAGGCTTTCAGTGTTTATATTTTAGCGCCACACAATGTATTTTAGCGGCACACAATGTAATCTTATTGGGCATAAAACGGATTCCGGCATCCATTTTTCAGGTTGTACGTTGAATTTTTAAAGGAGATTTCTTTTAGTCATTCCAATTCGGCATTTTTATTTTCACGTGTTCAAGACCTTCTGACGAGCATGGCAGCTGCTTTCGCACTATTTTTTTTTTCCCCGTGGGCTTTAACAAGGTGAATTCTCACCGTTGTTCTCGTCCTTCAGCTCCTTTCACAACAAGAGGAATGGTTTTCTTTTTTCTTTTCCTAAAATAATGAAATAAATAATAAGGTAGAAGGAAAAGCAGCCTGTCGAGAAGGAGGAGGACGCTGAGAATGCTCGATTGAAGAAGTCAAGGCTGCAGAAAATTGCAGGCACACCCTCTGCCCCCCCACCACCAACCCCGCATTCAAAGCGCACGCGTGACATCCGGAGATTATTGACTCGAAATTTCCGCCGGGCTTGAGAAGGCGAGCACAAGAAGAAGGCGGGCAAGCGGGAGGAGTGAGAGGGCGGGAGGTGGGAAAGTGTGTGTGCTGATGCAAAGGCTGCAAGGCTCAAGAGCGAGTGAGCGAGCGAGCGAGAGCGAGAGCGCTCAAGTCAGACGAGAGATGAGGCAACATTTGTTTAACATGGAGGCAGGAGTGGGGAGGTGGAGGAGGTGAGGGGTGGGGTGGGGTGGGGTGGGGTGGGCCCCCCCCCCCACCTTGACCCCCCCCGGTCAAGGGCATCCCAGCAAGGAGGGGAACTCTGCAGGAATATTTGCACAAAAGTATTGGGACATCTAGAGTTGGACGCATATTGAGTGACAGATGCGTACTCTTCAATCATGCAAACTTGTTAAAACATCCATCCATCCATTTCCTTGACCGCTTATTCCTCACAAGGTTCGCGGGGGGTGCTGGAGTCTATCTTAGCTGGCTATTGGGGTGGGGTACACCCTGAACTGGTTGCCAGCCAATCGCAGGGCACACAGAGACTAACAACCACTCACACTCACAAGCACACCTAGGGACAATTCAGAGCGCCCAATCAACCTGCCATGCATGTCTTTGGAATGTGGGAGGAGACCGGAGTACCCGGAGAAGGCCCACGCAGGCACAGGGAGAACATGCAAACTCCACCCAGGAAGGCCGGAGCCTGTACAAGAACCCGTATCCTCAGTACTGGGAGGCGGACATGCTAACCACCCATCCACCGTGCCGCCACTCTAAAAACAGTTGGGCCAAAAAATAACCAGGTAATGGGTCAAAAAGGAATTTATTTATTTATTTTTTTTTGCACAAAACCAGCCTGAAAATGTAATTGTTTTGTACGAACAAAGAAATAATAAATAAAAAGCTCAAATTGATCCAGTAGGAGTTTTTTTTATTTATTTTTTATTTATTTATTTTTATTTTTTTACAACCAATAATTGGGTTATTTGTGACCTAACATTTGGGGTTTTTTTGGGGGGGGTTTTTTTTTTTTGGACCAGTTATTTTTAGAGTGCATTTTTGATGCTACGCTATAGAAACAGTTGGATCCAAAAAAAATGACCAGGTAATGGGTCAAAAGGAATTTAAAATTTTTTTTTTTCACAAAACCACCCTGAAAATTCGATTGTTTTGTACAAAAAAAATAAATAAATAAATAATAAAGGGGTCAAATTGACCCAGTTGGAGTTTATTTATTTATTTATTTATTTATTGTGTATCCCTAATTGGGTTATTTTGACCCAGCTATTTTTAGCTTGCATTTTTTTAATGCAAAATACAGTTGGGTAAAAAAAAATTAGATTAGTGTTGTTCCGATACCGTTTTTTGGCTCCCGATACCGATTCCAATACCCAGCTTTCCAGTATCGGCCGATGCCGATACCATACCAATACGTAAGTTTTTTTTCTCAACATGAAATAGCTGTCCTGCCATTGGTTCAGAGCATTCAAGGGCCAATAGGATATCTTAGATCGGTTTGCAGTGAGCATGTCACATATCAGTGAATGTCGGGCACGGGCAAGACACAAGATGCTGCATCCAAAGTCCTATATTAGCCTTGGAATTTATGGTTACTTGTTAGTAGTCACCGATACCGATACCACTGTTCTAATGCAGTATCGGGGCCTCTGCCGATACCAGTATCGGTATCGGAACAACACAAAAAAAAAAAAAAAAAATTGGGATAAAAAGTGACTGAACCAACTTTTTGAGCTATTTTACGCAAAAATTTAGAAGTTTGAATAACCTAAACAATCAATTTTTTGGGCTGTTTTGTGTTATTCGTTTGACCTAACTTTTTTGGGGGTTAAATGACTAACTCAAAAAGTTTGGTCGGTCCCATTTTAACCCAGTTTGGGTTATTTTTGACCCAACTGTTGAGTGTTCACTGCCAGCATATGGCACTCGTACTGACCTCTATATGACCTTTGCTCCTTATGACGAGATTGCATGATCATTCTAAAGCTATTTTACTCTTCCAATATTCCCCCATAACCCTTAAAGACCAAATGGTGCACGTTTATGTTGGAAAACAGTGCAAATGTGGCATTTCAGTACAGTTTCAAACTCTGGTGTGAGCTTCACTATCCCATTAAGAAAAAACATGGTTTGAGAGTTTCAAGGTTCCTACCATTCCCACCATTTGAGATTTTCCCAGGCCGTGCTGGGAATAAGACATCCACTCTGAGTCTGACCTCCAACTTGGCAATCTCTCATAGACCAAAAGCGCTTTTTTTGACCTACATTACTTCAACCTTCTGCCACTAAGCGCAGTGTGAGCTCCCGCCAATCACCGCTGGCACAGCAGAGAAAATGCTGGTGGCGTATTCATCCGAGAGTCTGCAATCAACATGTAGAAAATGTTGTGAACTAGTGCGATCTCTTAATAATGTCTTCTAGTGGTGAAAAAGAAACAGCGGCTGTCAGATTTGTCAAGCTCCCCACAAGAAGTGTGACCTTTATGCTTCTGATAACACTTGCCCGTTTCGGCTCATTGTTTCGTTGTCGGGCCTGAAATTGACTTTCATTATTGCAAAGCTCTGCTTGAAAGCAAAACTCTTTTACAACAAAAAGTGGATGTTTTGTTTTGAGGCGTGTGATCAACCAACTGAAAAGTTCACTCAGTTCGACTGCAAGTGAGTTATGCGCTACAAGAGTCACACTCCAGTTGCCTAATTCATTTTACCTACAAGAAAGTTACCTAAAAAGTACCTCAAAAACTTTATCAAGGTCAAAGAGAGTGATAGCATTTTTCTCCCATGTTGAGATTATAAACACAAAAATTTCACTTGATTTGAGTTTTTGTGATAGTCCATCTCAGGGGACAAATAAATATATCTTTGTCTCATCATGTTACACACAGCAAATTGAACGATAACGCCTTTTCAAGCCATATCAATAAAAATTGTAGGGATGGGCGAGTACCGATACCAGGTATCGGTATCGGGCCGATACCAGCCTTTTTTCAAGTACTCGAGTACTTGTGACGCAGACGAGTACAAGCGACCGATGGCAGAGGGGGAAGACGTTAAGTGAGTCCTCCTTGCCTGTAACTGGCGCTCGCTTGCAGCAGTTTTTCACCAAAACTTCACCGGTTTGGAAATACTTCAAAATTGTGAATCTTAAACTAAAAGAGCATTTTTGTCTTTTATTTTGAGCGTTAAGACTATTGAAGAGTGACTGTGCTGTTTTTTTTTGTCAAAATTACAAGAAATATATTTGTTTAAAAATATCTTTTAGTGATTTTTTTTATTTGTCAAAATGTACTACTGGTATCGGCAGTTGGTATCGGTATCGGTGAGTAATGAGGATCTGAGTATCGATGTCGGTCTGAAAAAAAGTGGTATCGAACATCCCTAAAAAAATTGGTCAACTTATGTACAATTTATTCTAAAAAGAAAAAAAAAGTTTGCAAAATGTAAACGTCATTCAAAGCGAAGAAATGGGCCAAAGATTTTGGCTGTATCCGAATGTCCACTCTTGTCCCCTAACTACTCATTCACTCCATAGCCTCGCACTATATAGTGGCATAACTTATTGACTCCCAGCCATTTCCATTGAAGAAACCCCCTTTTGGCAGATTTTGCAAGGCCCACAGAATATTGTGTTCTATTGCTATAAAAACATGGAACCTACAAAAAGAAACATTAGAGTCTCTTCTTTCATCAGGAAAAAAAACTATATTTGTATCTGTTTCCATTTTGCAGCAATTAGCATTAGAATATAGCTAAGTTTCATCATTATTCACATTCCTGGTGAAAACACTGACAAAAAGAGCTTGTTGCAACATGGCCCTGGCTGATCTCTTATACTCTGCTGCCACCTGCTGGTCGTGTTTACTACCATTGCTTTAAGCCACCTCTTCATGTTAGATGCTGCATCATAGCCTTCTGTATGCTCTAGCATAAAAAACAAACAAACAAACAAACAAACAAACAAACAAAAAAAAAGGTGTAAACACATTTTTGGGACTGAATGAGTTAATATGTAGTGCCCTCATTCTGCTCACTACTTTCTCCTCTTCGCGTATTACGTGACCACCGTAACTGTTAGAACGCACCGGCGCATAACTCTCCGGCTATTTATTGTAAATGAAAATGTTTGAAAACTGTACTTTAGTTCCTTTGTTTTACATATTTTCAACTAAAACGATTGAATTGTTTCCGTAGTATATAGTAATGCATCGCTTTGATTGTCGCGCTTGCGCTATCGCTCACGCCATGTTTTTTTTCATACGCGCAATGCATTGTGGTCTATATCAACCTGGTTGAGTGAGCATTGATGTCCACTACTTTTCAGAGTGCATTGTGGGTAATTTTGAGTGACCTACATTTTCATTCCCTAGACATTCGGACACATGACACTTGTAGAGTACTGTCATTATCGAATATTTTTAGAATCTATGTATCTATTCATTATTCAATCAATTCATCAAGCTAATCTGATTCATTTGAATTTTGTATCACAAAAGACACCCCCCGCCCCCCATCAACCGGTGCAACCGGTGATTTGTGTTTATTTTGTACTTCGTATTCATAAATTAAAAAAAAAAAAAAAAAGGTAAAAGTAAAAACAGGTGTTTGCAAATGTCTTATTTTGATTAAACAGAAGACACACCTGTAATTAAATGTAAGAAAAGTTGGACTGAGTAGTGAGCCTTGCGGAATTCTACCAGTATTCAACTGTAACAAGTAAGTATATCAGGCATTTATGTGGAGTGCAATGCAAAAATATGTGTACCGAGTATAGAGTCTTGCGGAACACCGCCAGTGTGAGTTTCTGCGACAGAATTTCATTCCTAATCTGAATTTGTTTGCAAGTCCGAACATGCAACCGTAGCCAGATCATATTTCAATGTCCTACACTTGTTACAGAACATAGTATTCTGTTGTCGGATTTTGTGAGCTACATGAGCAAAACAAAACACACACACACACACACACACACACACACACACACACACACACACACACACATCTGAAAACATAATTGACCCCCTCGGCAGCAGACAGTAGTGATGATTATTTGTTGGCACGCTGTCACGGAAGAAAGAGATTGACACTCCAAGGTGCTTATTTCCTTATTTCCTGTCTCATTGCTCCCATTAATTGAGGTGTGCCAATGTGGAAAAACACAGCGGGCGCCACAGCGAGGAGATATTGGACTTATGTGACTGTTATAAATCATTGATTGTGTAAAAAAACAAAAGAAAAACGACACGAGTATTGACTAACGCTCAGTGCCAGCGCTTGAGCGAGTCATTTCATTTCACCGAACGCAAGGCTTCACCTTATCGACGCGCCGTCTGGCCGCTAATCTTAACACAGACCGTGCCTGTTTCCAAACTTCTCTCCGCAAGACGGACACGAGGACGACGTGACGGACAGTCGGTTACAAATATTGCTTTTGCATGCGTGTGGCCGGCGGGCAAAGAGAGACTCTTCTGCTTTGATTTTTTTTTATCAGTAACAATAAGGGGGGGGGGGGGGGGGGGGGGGGGGGGACAACCCTACAAAACAGCTGCTGCGCTGATTGCGACAAACTGAAACTCTTCCAACCTCACCGCGAAGACAAAAAAGCTTTGTTGGGCTAAATTGCCGTTCATCTCATCAACCGGGACAGAACTACAAGCACAGAACTACAACTACTAAGCTGAGAAATGATGACTGCGTTGAAATATTAAAACAACAAACAGAATGACAAAAATTGTATTAAATGGTGTTAAAATGTTTTGTGATCCTAGTTTTGAGTATATTTAGGGTTTAAACTATTAACTCATTCACTCACAGCCATTTTCACTGAAACAAACCCCCATTCGCCCCCTGCTGTTTTGCTGGATTTTGACTGATTTTGATTTGATTCATCAGGTAAAGAAAAAAAAGTAAATTTTTATCTGTTTATCTGTTCCGTTTTGCAGCAATTACCATTAGAATATAGCTCAGTTTCATCATTATTCGCAAATCTGTTTAAAACTGTGGGGAAAACAGCTCGTTGCAACATGGCCCTGGTTAATCTCTTACACTCTGCTGCCACCTGCTGGCCATTTTTGTAATAACTACCATTGCTTCAACCGTTATCTTCAGTTCAGAGGCTGCATCAAAGCCTTCTTCTGTATGCTGTAGCATAAAAACCAACAACAACAAAAAAGAAAATGTAGAAATACATCTTTGGGACACTTAAAACATAGAAAACAAACGTATATTTATACGTTTTTGTGAGCAAATTAGTTAATGAAAAAAACATTTTATATTAATTAATAATTATTCTTTCCTTCCTTTGGTCCTTCTCCTGGTCTCCTGACAACTTCACGAATCTGGCAGGACTAATGACGATGATGACATTATGACTCGGGAAGGCTGTTAAATGAAAACAAAAAATGAAAAAAATTATTATTACTTATATTACATTCTGATTATATTTACGACTACATTCATTAATTTTATATTATTTAATTACTAATTCATAAGTAAAAACATAAATTAACTAATATATAAAATAAATATATATATATATATATATATATATATATTTTTTTTTTTTTTAAAGGGGGAGAGTCCCTAACCAACAGAAATAGTGAGGATTAACTCTAATCCAATTCCGAAGCAGAAGCAACAAAACAGCTCAACAAAGAGGAGACAATGTGGAGGATTAACGAAGCATTTTAATTGCAGAGTGTAGGTAAGAGGCGACCCCTCCCCCGGCTCCCTATCGAGACCGCCGACAATCTGAGCCTCCGGTGTGCGCCGAAGGGCCCTTAAGAGCCAGTGCGGGGGTCTCATCACGCCAGCAAAGCTCTTTTCACCGGCGAGGCATCCAACTGGAACAGATGCCGGATAATATACATCTATTTCGCCCGTGATTTTTTTTTTTTTTTTTTTTTTTACTTAGCGCCATCATAAACGCCACAGCTGCACTAGCGCTAAGTGACAACAGCTGGCAGAGCGAGCCAATAAATCAGCACCACTTAATGTGATACATCTCTTTTGTTTGAAAAAAAACTGGCGTTTGTTGTTGGACGACTTCGTACTATTAGGCGAAAACAGATGCCGCCTTATTGAAGTTAAAGGCGGGAGTGGTGGGGGACTAAATCAATTGTATTTATATACTGAACATGAGTCGGATGCAAAAGGCGGCGTGGAGATGAGGCCAGAGCGCACATCCGCCTCATAAATCCACCATCTCCACAAGGCTGAGGGGGGCTTTTATTAGCGTGACATATTAGGGGGCCCCTAAGGGAGCGCGCTCATGAAATTGCATTGTAAAGATCGGCAACTTCTCCACAAAAGCAGACAAGGTAATTCCCACAACGCTGGCCGCCCGTTAATTCATCATCGCGTGCTTCGTGTGTGCGATATGAACACAGGCTGCGTTGTCGCCGAATCCGAGCCTCTACATCACACCTTTTGTCAGACACGCCGACTAATGGGGACTCGCCGGCCATTGAGGGGAGCAAAGGTCCACGGTGGGAGTGTTTGATGGAAGATTAGGCTGGGGAGTCACACTGGTGACGCGGCCACACGGGAAGACGGCTTAGATGCAAACGTCTCAAGTCCTTCCAAAATGAAAAAAAAAAAATTGTTGTTGCTCAATTTCAATGACTATGTATATATAAAAAAAAATAAAAAAAAAAAAAACAATTAGGGGTGTCAGGTGATGAATTTTTTTGTCGTAATTAATCCCATGACTTCAATAATTAACTCACAATTAATCACAAATTTTACATCTGTCCTAAATGTAAAAGATGTAGGATGTACTGTACTGCAAAAAAAAATAAAAAATCCCCAAAAGTGAGTGTGATATTGATTTGTCTTGAGGTAATTTTCTGCCACTAGATGGCATAATTGCATTTGCAAGACGGTGACTGCTCAATGCATTTTTCTTTTCATATTAAGAGATAGCCAAGCTTTAACATGAAGTAACTTGTGAAATTCTGCAAATTTTTAAAATTGTAAAATACAACTTGACCCCAGTCTCCACAAATATAGACATTATTATTAAATGTATTACTTATAAATTGTGACATTGACGTGTCTGCTGCGTTACGACTGGAATTCCCCCCAGTACATACTTTCCAAGTAAGGGGCAGTCATTAATCGCATTTGAAACATTTGTGGTGTTAAAGGAACTTAAAATTAACTTAAAATTAATACTAATTATTATTATTATTATTATTATTATTATTATTATTATTATTACATTATTATTTTTATATACAGTCAAACCTTTCAAAATGCTCACAAAATTGTATTCTGCGACAACTAATCATCCAATGGAATAGGAATTGATTCCAGCGGAATTCCACAAAGATCTATACTAGGTCCGCAAATTTTTACAGAATAAACACAATCGCAATAACTTGTAACCAAAGAAATTGACTCAAAGTCTGCTGTAATTCTTTCAATTTCAATGTTAGTGCTGTGGTTCCCATAGATACATACATATATATATATATATATATATATATATATATATATATACATATATATATATATATATATATATATATATATATATATATATATATATATATATATATATATATATATAAGTATGTTACTGTTGTGACTTTTCAGCTCGTCACGTTAGGGGTCGTTACGAGTCACTCGCATGATTTGTTTGTCACGGATTGTACACCGGATGAGAGGATGACAACCACAGGACTGACGGTGGCAGCAGCATGCGCCACTATGCGACCAGTGAACAGTTTACATGACACACATGAATGTAAAATTGCCTTGGGAAACTTGTGGCGTCCCACAAGGGTCAATACTGTGTACCCTGTAGTTGAACATCAGAATGAATTATAACGCTAATTTATGATCAGTGTTGGAGAGGAAAACTTGCTCAGGAAAATCTGACAATCGTGCCTTTGCTGACTTTGATAGGAAGAGGAGAACATCGTCACATTTGTCCTGATAATCGGTATGCATGCAGCCCGCTTTAGCTTCTTGCGCTACCTTTGATCAAAAGGTAGCGGTTTGTTTTGTGACGGTGATGTTTGATGTTTGCGGCGCGTTCCTGCCGAATGCAATCGAAAACAAAAAATATGGCTGCAGGCAACATCATTCATCGAGAAACATTTCAACTGCTGTCAGCTAATTAGTTTTCAGGAAACATGTAATCTTATTTTGCAGGCTTTTCCTCAAGAGGAAATCAAATCGTCAAGTCAATTTTCATGCTGAACAAGTTAGAAGAGAAGCCGAGTGCGACACTGTCGCAATTTTGCTTGTCGATGGTTTGGAATTAACGACTTTTAGCGACACAAAAGGCAACTTCAAGAATATTAATTCCTCTTTTTATTTTGCGAGGCAATTCCATTTAACTCATTCACTGGCAGCCATTTTCACTGAAGCAATCCCCTTCGCTACCGGCTGATTTAGATTGATTTTGCACAAAATATTGTGTTCTATTGTTATAAAAAGATGGATCCTACCAAAAGATAGATTAGAGTCTCTTCTTTCATCAGAAAAAAAGTATATTTCTATCAGTTTCCGTTTTGCGACAAATTGGCATTAGAATATAGCTACGTTTCATCAATATTCACATTGAAAAACACTGGTGAAAACACTGTCAAAAAGAGCTTGTTGCAACATGGTCCTGGCTGATCTCATATACTCTGCTGCCACCTGCTGGCCATTTTAGTAATAACTACCATTGCTTTAAGCCACCTCTTCATGTCAGGAGCTGCATCAAAGCTTTCTGTATGCATAAAAAATGTATAAATATGTTTTTGTGAGTTATGGATAAAGTATTAAAAAACATATTTACATATTTTTGCGTTTGAATGAGTTCATAGTGTCAATTTGATTTGATGCCAACTAGTTGTCATCAATTCCCTCGATGCCACATTTTCCTTCACGCTTGCATCAATTTCCTTCCGGTGGCAAGTGAGCGAGCGGCGGGCGCATATGTCCGCAAGCGTCCAAGGTCGCATTAAATGTGATTCACGCCAGCGCGTCCGGTGACTCCGCTCAGGACAATTTGTCCTGGCAAACGTTATACGCTGTCATAACATTCCGCGTGGCAGACTAGCGACCTCCGTCCGACCTCTTTCGACACGGCCGACTCGAGCTTGGCAATAACGCGCACGGTCTGGCGGCGCTGCTGATGTCGGCACATTTGCGCTTTGGGACTGGAGCCGCTTCACTGGAACTGATTAGCGCTTTTATCCGTCCCCCCGTGCCAACCGACGCCAGCTTGCATACCAATGGGCCTGTCCGAGCGCGGCCGCCGAGTCCGATACGTGCCGCTGACGCTCAAATGAAATGAGGGGACGGCGGCAGGCGGGGGAGGCAAACATGACGGTAATGTGTAATATGCTGGCTGTCTTTCATGAAAAATGAACATGACAACCTTCATTGGTAAAGCACATTTGCCATCACTTTCAGGATAAGGGCGGCATGGCTCAGTGGTAGAGTGGTCGTCTCCCCTCTGTGAGGTTGTGGGTTTGATCCCTGGTGATCATTTCCAAGTGTCCTTGAGCAGGACGCTGAATCCCAATTTGCTCCCAGTGGATATGGCAGCAAACGACCATTAGTGTGTGAATGGGAGGCATTGTAAAGTGCTTTGGGCACCATATAGAGTATTTAAAGTGCTATTTAAAAGCAGTCCATTTAACATTTAGATACCTCTGCAATAAGCGAAGTGCGCATTAAGTTTGCGCATGCGTGAGGGAAAAAACGAGGCTACCAACTACCCTATCAATTTGAATGGCAGAGAGATTAGAGTGGTGACAATCTTTGCCTAACTGTACACTTTAAAGCTTGCAAGTCAACTTCCCCGATATCAGTAAACCACATTCTATGCATGTTCATAAAAAACAGCAACTTCCAGCAGTTGAAACGTTTCTGTCAGAGCCGATTCTATCGGATCCAATTCATTTTCAATGACCGTTTGGTAGTTTCGCCTACCCACGATGCACCACGCCGCTACCCATAATGCACCTTGAATTTGAGATGCGCACTTCGCTTATAGGTTATATGGAGAGGTGGCAAATCCAAGTCCAGAAAGTAAAAACCCCGCCACAGTTTGGCTTTAGGCCCCTGATGCTAGCTAGCTAGCTCCCCAGGTGCTTGTTTACCTGTTACGGAGCTAGCCAGCTAGCAACAGGGGCTAAAGCCAAACTGTGTGGTCATGTTTTAACTTTCTGGACTTGGATTTGCCACCTTGAGAAATTAAAACATGACTAAACAGTTTGGCTTTAACACCTTTTGCTAGCGAGCAAGCTCTCCGGGTGTGTATTTACCTGCTAGGGAGCTAGCTAGCCAACACAAGGGGCTAAAGCCAAACTATGTGGCAGTGTTTTTACTTTCTGGACTTGGATTTGCCACCTCTAGAAAGTAAAAACACTACCACCCATCTTTAGCTTCTTTTCCTAGCTAGCTCACCAGGAGCTTGCTAGCTAGCAATAGGGGCTAAAGCCAAACTGTGTGGCAGTGTTTTTACTTTCTAGACCTGTATTTTCCACCTCTGGTTATATGGCACTACGGCGTACATCGTTATATCCTATCGCTGTATGCCAAAGTCAACTTTCCTCTTTTGGATTTATTGATAATCGCAGAACGTATGGCAACTGCCCGTAACGCCATGCGGAGAAATGTGAAGACTGCGTGTGTCTGCTCCAGTGGCAATAAGGCGGAGAGGAAGTTGGCATTCAAGGCTACGTTGACGAGCTTCCGACATGTCAGCCGAGGCCCTCCTGAATGTGTCGCGGTCTGACGAGTGCTGATAAGAGCCCACCGACGGAGGAGCTGCTTTTCAATCACACGCAGATGGGACACCGTAACCGTACACACAAAAACAGCCTCGTGCAAAAAGCGGTTGTAAAAATTCTGCACTGGATTTTTATTTATTTTTTTAACAAGATGGACTTGCTTATAAGGTGGTCAGCCAGAAAAGGCCTGGCTGAACTTTCCATTTGTGCCCGAGGACAATGACGCTTGGTGACGACAACCCGCGCAACATTTGTTGTTTGTGTTTGTTTGAGACTTTTGGGAGCTTCTGTTTCACGGGGGACATTTTGCCAAATCAATTACTCGCATTGGCAACGAGAAAACGTCGCTGCGTCAAAACTTTTCCAATTTCCTGCCCAGTCGACTCGCCAGACGTCTCCGAACAGCTTGAGGCCGTGCGGGAGCGCCTGGTGGGACGCCTCACGACATGACTGCGATTCTCAATTAAAGGGGGGAGACAACGGTGCGCTCATGCTTGGATTAGTTACAAAACAAGACTCGCACCTTCCCAAACACGTTTTCCAAAAGGTCTTGAAGGCGCGAGATGATGTAAGAAATAAAACAATTAGATTATTAAGCAGTTTCAGATGAAGCGGAAATGTAACGATCCATTTTTAAACCAAACTGGGGCTTACTGAAATGTAGCTAATGCTAACTATTTGAACTAATTGTTTCAAAAAACATCCAGACTTTCACTCTTGAGGCAACATAAAGCTGTGTGGCTTCCGCAGAGGCCGACTTTTATAACACTGTGCAGACAGTTGAGTGCTTAGGACTTTTTTTCAACACTTCATTATGTTAATAATCTGGGGGGAAAAAACAGACTTTGTGGGAAAAATACGACCAAATTTGGGCAAACAGTACCCCGTCGATAAATGGTGGTGGGCACTCGTTTCAAAATTGGAAGCTAGTAAAATAAATAAATAAATGAATGTTTCATTTTAAAGGGGAAATTACCAACAAAAAAAATTGTAGCAATATCTCAGTTATTAAAAGTGAAGACAATTTGCAATTTTAGTAATTTTTTGGGGGGTCATTTTGATCTGTCTGCCGGCCACATAAAATGAGGTGGCGGGGCGAATCTGTTTTGACTACCCGTGGGTTCAAGAAACGGCACCATTTACAATCAAGTTTCACTTATGTCGGCAAGCACTATGGATTGTGAAGGCAGGTTATTGCCATGGCAACACGGAGGCTGAAATTTGACTGGACGAAAAAATCCAACACGGGCAGGAGAAACACTTGAAAACTGAAGAGAGCACACAAATTCAACTTGTTTTTTTTCCTTCCACGCGTTTTGTCTTTTTAGTGACTGTGACCTTTGTGACCCCGAGATCAGCTCTCATTACGAAGCACTTCAACAAATACTCGCTTACATCCACACTCTGCACTAACTAAAGACTACTCCCTACTCTTTCAGATATGAGTGTAAATACAGGAGGGCTGAGTGGAAGCTTTTGTCCTGCGTGTGTGGATGTGTACAGTAATATCTCACCTCACAAACACCCCCCTCCCCATCCGCCCCCCCTCCCCTCATCTCTGCCTGCCACCGCTGGAAACAAAGAGCAAGGGCTGCTACATGTCTGCGCAATTGGCCGCCATGTGGTAGAGCGACTCGGAAACCCGCGTGAGGAGAAGAAGAAGAAGACGTTTGTGACGATGAGGAGGTGAAGAGAGAAAACACGCTCGGGTGGAAGGGGGTGGCGGGGGGATTTGTGATGTAAACGGCAGGATAGCGATCTCCTCAAGGCGGCGGCGATGAAAAAGCAGCCTGGGATGACGCGAGTGCGGCCGCGCGCGCTACATTATGCATGCGAAGGCGAGTCGCGCCTCAAATTTGATGCGGGTTTCATTTTTTGGGTGGGTGACGCAACATGCATATGGGCCGAAATGTAACACGCTTTGCAATCATCTCCCTGTGGACTTCTTTGTTTTGCTGTTGCCGTCACACACACACACACACGCTCAACTACCCCAGTGGGAGCAAAAGCCCCCCAAACACTCTCACATAAACTCATTTACAAGAAATTCCATAAACGGGCGACGGAATTTCTCAAAGATAAACTCAAACCCTTCCACCAACACATGGAGCAGCAATGCATACATGATTAATGGCGGGAATATTTTCTCTGGTCTGTGGGAACAACCACTATGACTGGAGATTAGTTGGGGACCTTCTCTGCCTCTTCCAGACAAGCTCAGTGCTGCCTGGCTGCCATGTTGTGTCACAACGTGTTAATATACCGGAGGTGTGCAACTTAATTGTATTACTTTTAATTTTACAAGCACACAACGCTGTCTTCAAAGCAGCCCTTCGGCTTAATGCTAACATACAATAGAAAACACAATTGGCATGCTAACGGTTAGCCTCAATCTTTATTTAGAACTAAAACCATGTAAACAACGGAAATTTCAACATAAATGGGGGGGAAAAAAAATGATAATTTTACTCTACTCACGGGCATATATTCTTTATCTTCAAGGGGAAATGATTATTACAGTATTTTATTTCATAGTAGTAGTATAATTCTACTCTTCATCTGTGTCTGCATGATTGGATTATACTGCCTCCCAGTGGCAAAGGCAGGAACACTAGAAGGAATTATGTTATTGGTCTGGGTTATTTTTCTGATTGAAAAACATCACAAAGTTGTTGTTTTTTTTTTCCTTAGCAGCGAGAATGGAATAATGGTAGTTCCATTCGTTTCAATCAGGGACAGCTCCAGGATTGCCCCCCTCTCTCTCTCGGGATTAAAAAAATGACTTAATTGGCTGGTGGGGTGAGAAAATAATTATCTTGAGTAACAAGCACTCGTATCTCAAGGCACCATTGTATCTCCCACAAAGACGACTACACAAATATCCCAACAGGAGTCACTGTATACTTTCTGTGACATTTTCCTCCGGTTTGAGTTTGCGCGAGAAAGGTTGTGAAGCCCTCACAAATGGACTGATTGTGTACCGCTGCGAAATAGAAGTGCAAGCTTGGAGAACACTCGACCGCCTCTCGTCAAGAATTTCCACAGCTATGCGACACGCACACGCACACACACACACGGTAACAAGCGCCAACAGCGGCCACTCGGCCCCGCTCGCCTCCGATTGGTCGGTGCCGTTGAATGGCGTTTCCCAGCGGCTTTCTCCATTGGCTGTCCCGCGCGGCGCGGTCCACTAACACGGCGAGGAGGGGGCGGGGCTTCCGCGGGCTCCTTAAAAGCCGCGGACGCCGGAGGAGGCGAAGTGTTGGCACGCTTGGACTCCGTCGGCGGCGGTAGGACGCAACCGCGAATTGGAAGAGGAGCGAGGACGCGCGCTGATGGAAGTGAAGGATATTTAAGCACCTGCCTGGGGGGCGCACAGGTATTGGCTTTTTTGGGGGGGCGGGGGGTTTGGTTCGCGGCGCGCGCCTGCGTTGTCTTTCCGCCGACGCGGCGTCCGTGCGTAAAATGCGCGCAGCGGCGAGCCGGGCTGACGCGTCCGCTTCTCCCTCCCGCGCAGACACCGCAGTCCATGCCTCTGCCTTGCCGGGTCCTTGATGGGAAACCAACTGGACCGGATCACCCACCTCAACTACAGCGAGCTGCCCACGGGGGATCCGTCCGGGCTGGAGAAGGAAGAGCTGCGCGTCGGCGTCGCCTACTTCTTCTCGGACGAGGAGGAGGAGGCGGCGGACGAGCGCACGCCGTCCGACTGCGGCTTCGGCAAGGAGCTGATGAGCCTGAGCCCGGCAGACGAGGAGGAGGAGGCGGAGGAGGACGTGGACGGGGGTCCGGGGGGTCCCTTCTCGCTGAGCGAGGTGGAGTACTCGGCGTTCCGCGCGCACGAGTGCATCTTCTCCAAGCTGCGCGAGAACCAGGACCTGGACGTGTACGCGGCCACGACCTTGCTGGGCGTGTGCAAGCCGGGCGACCTGCTGGAGCTGGTGGCCGCCGCGCAGCCGCCGCACTGGGCCGTGTGCGAGCACGGCGGCCGCGTCATCCACCTGCACAAGGGCGAGATCCGGCGGGACGGCCTGCTTGAGGCGTGCAACGGCCGCCGCGGCCGGATCGCCAACGGCCGCTACCGCTACCGGCCGCTGCCCGCCGACCTGGTGGTGCAGAACGCGGCGGGCCACGTGGGCCTGCGCAGCGACGAGATTTGCTGGACCAACTCGGAAAGTTTCGCCGCCTGGTGCCGCTTCGGCAAGCGCGAGTTCAAGGCGGGCGGCGAGGCGCACTCGGCCGAGCAGCAGTACCTGCTCAAGGTGCGGCTGGCCGGCAGCGGCGTGCACACGCTGGTCTTTCGCAGCCTGGAGGACATGATCCGCGAGAGGCGGCGGGTGGACGCCAGCGGCATCCTCGAGGAGCTCTCCCTGGTCGGCGGGGGCAAGGACTGAACCACCCGGACCTGTTGGTTTAAAAGCCGCGATGCGTTTCAAGACCGCTGTGCTGTTGTGGAATGTGGAACCGTGTAAACAAGACAACGCCCCTCCCCCTTAAACAGAAAAAAAAAAAAAGAAAAAAAAAAAAGACACCCATCCACCCCCTCTCCTTCTCTTGACTGGGCTTGGTTTCCCCCTGGATGCTGGATTTTGTTTTTTTTGGGAGATGTCAGATGAGAGTCCCCGTTAGCTTTAAGAGTTCCCCTCATGGTCACACAGAAGCTGCCTAAAAATGACAGAATTGGAAGCATTTTTGCGCCCCTCTTCTTTGCCATACATGACAATATTCTTTTATTGTCAGCTCACAGCCATCCACAGCAAAGGATGTGTGTTAAAAAAAAATGTATTCTTTATTTTTGTATTTGCGTTGAGTGGATTATTGACCCTGATCTTGTTTTTTTTCTTCCTCTTTTTTTTTGGTTCAAATAAATGGAGGTTGAAATATGAAAACAAGTGCTTGGTCCAGCAGGTGTTATTAAGGTTTACACACGCACGCACGCACACACACTACCGCTCATAGCATGAATTATTCATGCCTTGCTGACCTGCCTGGGGCCTGATAGGCTTCATATATCTGCCTGCGCATATTTGAAAAGCCAAACAGGAAATGGTCATCGGCATGGGGGCATGCAAAAGCTTGCATGGAGAAAATGACCATCAAAACAGGTGTAAGCCCCTCCCCTTTTCATTATTATTTTTTTGCCTTATGTGAGACCATATGGATTTTATCCACCTTGCAAGTTCTTGGGTTCTAGGTTCAAATACAGTCCTTCCTGTTATTGAGTCCGTTTGTTCTTGCTCTGATACATGTGGAGCGCCTCCTTAAGGCCAAACGGGTCACAGTCAGGTCGAGATCATTTGTCCGTGATGCTCTTTGCGTTGCTCAAAAGCAGCCGATGGTCATCTGTGCTGATTTTTAACTACCGTCTCAAAATGCTGAGTCTGGTTGGAAAGGTCAGTCCAAGTCAAGTTTTTGTGTGGCGGCGTTGAGGGGACAAAAATCTGGTCAAAAACGTTCTCAACATACCGCCTTGACCCTTTCGGTTCACCCTGGCTGATTGGCTGAACAGTTTCAGTTCCAAATCTCCATCAATGGTAAGAGTGGAAATTCCGAGCAGGTTTGGCAAGTCAGTCACTAAGCAAGCTACTTGCACTAGCGGAAGTGGTGTGCTTTGTCTTTCAAAATAAGGGCATAAAAGAAGTCTGAGTCATTTAACTCATTCACTCGCAGCCATTTTCACTGAAGCAATCCTGTTCGCTCCCGGCTGTTTTACTAGATTTTGACTCATTTTGCAAGGCCCACAGAATATTGTGTTCTATTACTATAAAAACATGGAACCTATCAAAAGAAAGATTAGAGTCTCTTCTTTTAGCAGGAAAAAAGTATTTTTCAATCTGTTTCCATTTTGCAGCAATTAGTATTATGTTTCATCATTATTCACATATCTGCTTAGAATTGTGGGGAAACAGCTTGCTTTCATCATGGCCCTGGTTGATCTCTTATACTCGGCTGCCTGTTTGTAATTACTACCATTTTTTTTTCCGCCCGTTCTCTGAAGTTGAGAGGCTACATTAAAGCCTTCTGTATGCTCTAGCACAGGTGTGTCAAACATAAGGCCTGCGGGCCGGATCAGGCCCACAAAGGGGTTTAATCCGGCCCGCGAGATGATTTTGTAAATGTAAAGTAAAAAACAATTAAAAATTGTAATGTTAGACTAATTAATCAGCTGGCCACAACCAAAATTTATAAATTTGTAATTTCACAAGCAGTCCTCAGATGAGCAATGCAACTTGTACAGGAACAAAAACGTAAGTTTTTTTTAATTTATTTTTATTATTATTATTATTATTATTATTATTATTATTATATTTTTTTTTTTAAATAATAGATCGACAAACGTGTTAAATACGAAAAAAATTCAATTCCTAGTAAGGATTAGCGTCCTTTTAACGTCATTAACTGCGCCACACAATGCATTCTGGGAATAAAGATATGCAAAACAGGTGGATTTAACACGTCCAGAACGTCTACCGGCAAAGCGTTCCCGCGTTCCATTTGCATTTGTGTTATTTTTCGAAACAATATGATTGAGCTCCGTAATTTAGGGCTGGTCCACGAAAATCTGTGTATAAATGACGCCAATGGTTTTTAAGTTATATACCGTTATTTTACCGATGTGGCCAACTTGGTAATATATTTTATATTTTCCTCTGTGCGGCCCCTGAGCCAACAAGAGTTTGACACCCTTGCTCTAGCATACCCCCCCCCCGCAAAAAAAACCCAAAACAAAAAACACAAAACAATCAATACGTCTTTGTGACACTTTCTACATGTTTGGGAGCAAATGAGTTAATAGCCCTCTTCATAGATATAATTTGCAAGTGTACTATTTGATTATACATATTCTTTGCTTGGCTTCACCTACATATGAAAAGAAAAATGTTCTAACCTTGCTTTGTTTTGGATACATAAAATGGGTCATGCTTAGTTGAGTCGTGGGATTGGCTGGCGAGCATTTCAGGATGCGGAAGTGGCAAAGAAAACAGACGAACGGACGGCGAGCTCAACGCGGGAGGCTCGTTTATTTCGGTGTTTACACGCACGGCGGCGCCTCGAGTGACTTGGCAGCAGCCAACTGGCAGACGAAAGCTCTGGCTCGCGTCTGCCGATGCTCGGCGACGTGTGGGCCAGTCGGAAGTCGCAGTGTGCGTCTTTCATCGTTTTCAACGTCAGTCTCACGTTTGCTGGGATGTTTCGCGCTCCTAAAACGGGTTCTACACGCATACTGAGCATTTTCTTCACCTTTCCCTATTGAAGTCTGCCAAAATGTGATTGTTCTGTCCTGGAATTATTTGTCTTGAACGATGATCTCGTATTGTGGGGAGTGTTAAAAGCGACATTTGCTGAGGAAATGGCCATAAATGTTCAACTTGTGGTCGGCAAAACACGAGCAGAATCACTCACCTACATTTACAACCCAAATTAGAGTTCCATGAAATTGTATTCATGTACAGTATTCCCAAATGTCCATTGTTTTTGTTTCTTTTGGCTGCACTGTTTTCTGTACATGTACAGGTATGTTGGATTGTTTTTTCCCCCAATCAATTATCTTTTTTTTTTTTTCTTTTCCCCCCCGACCAGTACTGATAGTTAGGAGCCAAGGGTTAACCAAAATTCATTTGCAAAAAAAGTGATAACATTGGCATCAAAAGGTAACAAAAAAAAGAAAAAAAAAAAAAAAAAGAAACTTTAACCCTTAACGGTGTTTAAACGCCTTGAAGCAATATAATAAACAACTTTTCAGATGTGCAACTTTCACGAATGTTTGACAAAAGACTTTTTTTTTTTTTGTGCCATTCAAACAAAATATCAGGAAGCTCCAAGCCTCAGCAGTATGTGTTAAATGAACTCATTCAAACCCAAACGTTTTTAATATTTTAGTTTAGTTTAGTTTAGTTTATTCATTTTTTCCTTTCGGACACATTACAGTTTACATCAATCACATCACATCATTTGCAACATTGACGTCCGAAAGAAGGGCTGACGGGTAGAAGCCGAAGCTTATTCGAGACCCGTCCCCATCGACCCATTACTATAACGCATCAATCATATACATTATTTAGAATAGACATTAATTTTTATCGTTATCCATCCCATACTATCCCAGACACTGCTCACTCAGTTCATCTTGAATGTCCGTGTGTAGATTGTGGCTAGTCCCAGTCATTTGGCACTGGTGAGTCGGTCCCCAGACGCCACCAGCAAGCCCACCCCGCCAGGCGAGCAGCCAAGGCAAGCGCAATTCTTCTCTTTCACCAGTAGGGTCTTCGCTGACCTCGGATCAGCTTTCACACATGTTGTGCTTTCCAGAAGAGTAGATCGGCTTGCATTCGGCCCACTGCTTTCAAGCAATTTCAGCACTCGATTCTGGTCAGGTAGCACCACTGGTTGCTAGCATGTTGTGGATCTGATGACTCCTGTGCGCTGCCCAGCCTAGCTCACCCAGCAGAGCGGCCCACGCCAGCCAAATTCCAGGAACCAGACCACCAACCCCCATTTTGCGTATTGACAGCAGATTCATTGTAGCCACAATACAGCCTTATCATGTAGCCTTGACTGTTACAACAAATGTCCAAACGGAATTCGAGCCAGACAATATTTAGATTCAAACGGGAACAGCAATACATGTTATCAATGCAGGTGTATAAACAAGAGTTAGCCTTGGCAAAGTCAACAAATAATCATATACAACTCCAGCTTTGGGTAATTAGTGATGTTGTTGTTGTTGTTGTTGTGATATTGTGAATTACTGTTGTCTCTCAAGCGCTGCCAATTCTTCAGCTCCTTTCACGATTCGTCTTTTTAGTTGACCAGAGTTATCTTTAGTTTGAATAAAAATTCGGCAGTCTTTTGTCCACGTGCTTTCGATAAGTCCATTCTTTCTCATTTGTCGAGCCTTTTTGGCGATGTCAGCATTTCGTTTGGTGAGGTTTTCGTTGATGTAGACATGTTTCCCACGAAGCTTGTGACGGTCTCTCAGAAGAGCAATCTTTTTCTTTCTGTCAACAAACCTGATCAGAACTGCCGGTGGTCGTGTCCCTCCAGTTGGAAGCGAAAAGCACATCTGAATGTGCGCAGGATCAACAGTTAATCCCAAATCTCTGAGTTGAAGTGTCACTTGCTGTTCCACAGTCTCGTTCCCTGAAGATTGGTCAGAATCTTCCGTGCTCGTGCTAGCCGCAGCTCTCAAAGGGCCACGGCGCGGCTTGATCTTGATACCGGTGACTATCACATCGTTGATACGAAGATTTTGTTCCAAATCATCCACTTTTTGTTCCAAGGCAACAATGCGTCGATCTTTTTCCTGTGTCTCTTTCTTCAATTGCTGTATTTCCTGAAGAAGTGGCTCAATGCTCTTCTTCATTTCAAGTAATTCGGCAACCATTCCACTGAGTTTTTTAAGAGAAGATTTTATCTCCTCAATCTCGTCGGCTCTTTTTCCGCCAGGCATTCTGCAACAATGTAGTTACAAATCCCAATGCAAAAATCAACAAGTAGTTAGATTCACGAGCGAGTGCAGGAGCAAGTACAGATGCGTCCTTCCTCAACAGATGCGTCCTTGAAGTCCCAAACTCCGAAACTCCCCTAAACCTTTTTTTTCGTTTTTTGTTTTTTTTTGTTTTTTTTAATTTTATGCTAGAACATACAGAATACAGACTTTGATGGAGCTTCTGACCTGAATAGGTCGCTTAAAGCAATGGTAGTTATTACAAAAAACAGCCAGCAGGTAGCAGCAGAGTATAAGAGATCAGCCAGGGACATGATGCAACAAACTCTTTTCCCCAGTGTTTTCAACAGGTTTTTTAAATAATGATGAAACTTAGCTATATTCTAATGCAAATTAATGCAAAACGGAAACATCTTTCTTTTGTTAGGTTCCATGTTTTTAGAGCAATAGAACACAATATTCTATGGGCCTTGCAAAATCAGTCAAAATCAAGTAAAACAGCCGGGAGCAGAGGGCGTTACTTCAATGAAAATGGCTGGGAGTGAATGAGTTAATACCATTAAAAAAAAAAAAAAAAAAAAAAAAAAAAAAAAAAAAAAATTCTCGAGCAAATACATTTTCCAACATTTCAATATAATTAAAATGCTCTATTGAATTGCAGCAACAAAACAAGCACGTTTGAAATTGATCTCGAATCGGCCAAAAGGCAGATGCCGATGTGCTTCAAAACTCCAAATATCAGCGCTGATAATCAGCCCGGCTGATACATCGGCCTGACTTGACTCTGCAGTACATGTTGCCACGTCAATTTTCCTTCAGGGCCTGTAGTGCTAGCCCATGTAACAAGAAGAATGGGGCCGGTTGTTGAACCAATTAGATTTCAAATTCGTATGGTTAGTCTGAGCAAAACCTGCTACTCAGCCGATCGATTTTTCTTTTGCAGTACAGGTATAGTCAAAATGGCGCACAAAAAGCAGCAGCTTTCCACAGCACTCAATGCTAAGTCCACTCTGCATTTGTCAAAATTACTTTATGAGACAAACACTAACAATAAGCAGACTGAATAGATACATTTTTATCTGTTTTTGTTCAATCTGAAACATTTTTTTTGTGGGGGGTAAAAATGTCTTAACATTTGGAAATCCATGTTTTTTTGTTGGACAATTGCTGTATTTTCGTTGAGCTGTTCTAACTCAAACATCTCAATTACAGTTGTCATGTAAAAAAATGTTTTGTTCTGTCTTGAGACTCGCTCGTGTCTGTTTTTGGTCATCTTCTTTGCATTCAATCCTGGCTGCCTCAGGTGTGCGCACCTCAGCTGTACCCACCCCCCCCCTCCTCCAACTCACCCTCCCCCCTTGAGAGTTAACGAAATGAGGCTAGTGGGGCGCTGGATGTTGCAAGGAAGATTTCCTTGCACGAGTGTCCATATGTGCGAGTGGGGCTCGTCAAGACTGCGACGCAAACAAGCTCCAAGATGGAGTGTCGTCTTGTTTTTGCCTCGGCCATATGTTGCATGCATGTTTATTCATGAGAGTCTGCTGCAGATTTTATTATTTTTTTTCCCCCCAGCCATGAGCTGAAGGTAAACACCGTTGCTACGGAAACCAAGGCCACTGCCGTCGTCTTATACGTCCACTGAGGGCCTTTTTGTGCAAATCTTTGGCTGTTGTGTATGCGACTCGTGTAAGACAAACATAACAACCTCCACCTCTGATTCTGGTGATCACACTAGTCTTGGAACACCCAAGACTGCTTTTTTTTTCTTTTCAAACTGCATTTTGAAGGTCTAGGGTTGGTCTTGGTGCTTGACTGGCCAGATTATTTTTTTCCGTCAAGACCAGCGCCGATCTGCGATTCTTCAACTTGATGAAGGTGAAACACGAGGCGCACGTAGGAAAACTGTCCGCTAACACAATACTACATTTAGCTTCTTCAAGCATGTGAAACAAACACTTGTCCACTGTCCAACTTTTTAGCCTGTGTCGACATCTCCAGAAGAAAAACAAACACAGGTAAGCGAACGTTAGCTGAATGTATAAACGGATTAATTTTGTCTTTTAAAGATGAATATTTCAATTCCACCTTAAGGGGCAATTTTATACATCCTTACAAAGATTAATTGGTTTCAACAATTTAGTTCAATTGTTAACATTAGAAATTTTTGCATATTGCGCTTTGAACGTGTTGCCGGGACCGCACATGGTTTTGCTGTTCAATGCACTTAAAGAGGAAGTCAAGTCAAAAATGTTGCGTTTTATAAAATCACAGGGGGCGGCCATTTTGTCTTTGTAATTGCTGTTGACTGATAATGACATCACAGTTGTTGAGGTGGGCTCAGCTTGCAAATGCCACATGACCAAACCCACAAAACAGGTGAGCCGTGACGGTCGTTATATTGATCAACATAGGTGGCAAATCCAGGTTGAGAAAGTAAAAACCCTGTCACAGTTTGGCTTTAGCCCCAGGTGCTAGCTAGCTAGCTAGGTCCCTAGCTAGCTTCCCAGGAGCTTGTTTATAGCTAGCGACCTAGCAGGTAAAGTACTGTAGCTCCTGCTCGCGAGCTCCCTAGCTAGCTTCCCAGGAGCTTGCTTAGCTGCTAGCTATAGCTTCTCAGGAGCTTGTTTACCTACTAGCTAGCTAGCTCCCTAGCTAGCTTCCCAGGAGCTTGTTTACCTGCTAGGGAATTAGCTAGCACCTGAGGCTAAAGCCAAACTGTGGCAGGGTTTTTCCTTTCTGGACTCAGATTTGCCACCTCTGTTAATAATCAAAATACCATATTTTTTTTTTAAGACTAGTGGGGGTGCATAAAACATTTGTGAATTTATTTTGACTCAACTTTCCCTTTAAAGCAAAAAGAAAAATTAAAGACATTAACAAACATTTTTATGGTTTTGGTCTTGACTTGTGTGCGGGGGAGCATCCTGGCAAATCGGATGTCGGTCATCTCGGTGTCTGAATGGACGGTCTCCGAGGGGCTGTTCCCGGGAGGCTAGAACAAGACAAAGTATCTCGCCGCAGCCAAGCCTTTGAGAGGATCGACCTCTAATGGCAAGACCGCTTTGGGAGACTCGTCTTCTTTTCTCTCACCACAACGGCGGCCGTAAACGGGCCGATGATGAACGGCTTATAAGTCGGCTCGTTCACACGGATGTCCGCGCCAATAACGGATGACGGCCGCAAAGCAGCCGTTTGGTAGCGAGTCGGAACTGACTGCTGTCAGGGAAGTGACGGCGATTCCTCGTCTCCATTAAAGGGCCAATCTGGCGATTGTCTGTACTGGTCCGTAGAGACTGAGTAGTCTCTAGCCTGTGTTCACTCAACACCCGCTTGGCGCTAAGCTCGGGATATACGACACCATCAGAGGGCTGTTAATTCAAAATGGCCAATTTGGATTTAGTGGCTAAATCACAACTTGTTACATGTACAGTGTCGGGTTAGTTAGTGTTTTATACTGCTAGTATAATGTTGAAATTACCTGTGGCTACAGTAGAAAAGTAGCAGTGTTCCACAAGGCTCCATAATAGGGCCACTCGACATAAATGTCAGGGAACGAGCTTCGAATAGGCAAGCTAGCTAGATATGCTAGGGAGCAGGAGTCCTCGGTTTAGTTCATGGCAAAATTATTATAGTTAATGATACTACAGTGTTGCCTTCAGACAAAAGCTGTTGACATGCTAACAGTTAGCATCGATAGTCGCAGTTTTAAGAGCAACGGATATTGCAACACAAATAGTGGCGCATTACATGTACACAAATAACGCAATACTCTGAGGCGTATACACGTGTAGGTGTGTTGTTTATCTGGCCGTTGTTTTTGTTTTGTTTTTTTAACGCGGCCAACAAAGAACCACAAAGCGGCGCCGCGCAGCTAACGTGGCCAAAGCGACATGCAAATAAACGCCACTCTTCAAACAACTGGCGGTTGAAAATGGCAGCCTGCTTTACTTGGCATCATTGCAGTTGAGCTTGCATCGCACCTGACCCTTTAACAAAGATTTTTTTTAAATTTATTTTGTAGCTGTTTTGATCAGTACAGTGTAAATGTGTGTTTGTAGTATTTATAGCTTGACCTTTGTGGGTATTAAGTGTCTTAAAATAACAGCTTCTCAATCATAAGGGATGAAAGGAAATGATCTTTCATGACAGAGGAGAACAAAAATACAACGGTGCCTTGACTTGGGAGGTTTTGATTCAATTTAATGATAATAATCCATTGCAACCAAAAAATTGTGTTTTTCATTGAATTATTGCGCAAGAGCCGTTTTAGAACTTTTTTTGTGTGTTTCTGGCAATATATTTATTTATTTACTTACATGGTTTGAGTTCACTAAAACATTGGTTTCTGACAGAAAAAGATATTTTTGTGAGAAAAAAAAAACGAGAAGCAGAAGCTTACCATTGACACTCTTCTTTTGCTTTTTTTTTTGACATCTCAAACTATAAAACGATAAAAACAAGAGTGGGAACGCTTTTTTGAAGGGAAGATTATTTCTTTACAGATCCACAATTGAGAAACACACCGAAGCTGAATTTCCTATTGAAGCTGAGCAAGAACCTCGTCCATGCCTAACTCGTTGAAAAACGTACTTGACAAATATCCTCGTCGATGGCAGTAAATGGTTGGATTCAAGTTAGCAAATAAAAACGTCTATGGCAGTTCATGACTTCAAATAAACAGTGCTGTATTTTTTTTTTTTTAAGTATATTTACTGTACGGACTTGAGTATTTTTCTCATTTTTTCCCCACTTAACTGGAATGGATTAGTAACTGAAATGCAATTGCAACTTATATTGCTGCTTTTTTTTTTCATTGTGTTGCCCTGCAAAATTTTTGCTGACAAAGTCTTTTCCCTGAAAAGCCTTTTAAGTCATCGGCAGACGTGATGAAATTTGCGCTCCGGCATATAAATATTTGATTTTGCGGTTCCGCGTTGCCTCATACCTCTGAGTCGGCGGCATCATGCTAAAATGTCAGCGTCGCGACATCGTCGCGTCATTGGCGACCGCGATGGTGCGGTTCGCTAATCTGTTGCCTCGAGGAAAAGCAAAAAGAAAAAGCAACGTGCAGTCTTTGGAAATGAGAATCGGCTGAGAGGCAGCGTTGATATTTCCAAGACGACATTTGTGGGAGGGATTCAGATAAAATACCGCCAAGTTGTTTCACTAAACCTCTCAGTGAAAGTGAGTCGGACGTGCGAGCAAGATTAGAATTTTAATCATCTTGATGGCAATTTTTTTTACCAACTCAAAATTTCACTTCAAACTCTCTGTGTGCGAATCGATCGCCTGTGAAGGAACGTCAACGCTAACGACTGAAGACTGTACGAGCAGATTGACTGATTGGCTGGCGGTCCAAATGCATTTCAAACCCGTGTCGACTGTCAAAACAAAATCGGAAGGACGTCTCCGCGGCTGTCGGCTCGGAATGCTAATGACAAAAAAATAAAAAATAAACACCAACAACAAAGCAGCTTGCTGGATTCTCAAAGGAAGAGAAAACAGACTAATAATAATGGATTCATAATACAAAATAGTATTTGATGCCTCTATACAAATATGAACAATAAAATACTGGCTACTGTCGCTAATTGTTTATAAATGGCCCGCAAGTTTTTCACAGCAATATTTTTGGAAATTATGATACTGTTAAAATCTGATTTTAATAGTACACTCAACATCAATGTCAAAAGTAGCGGTGTTCCAACAAGGCTTGATGATAGGTCCACTCTAGATCGCGTGGTTCATCGTTTTAGAAGTGTGTCGATGCCAAAGAAACGGAGCTGACATAAAACCAGGACCCCATCTCAATAAATTTGCTCCCAAAAACATAGAAATATGTTCTGTTTGAAATGTTTTAAGTGTCCCAAAGACGTATTTATACGTTTTTTTTATTTTTTTAATTTTTTTATGCTAGCACATACAGAAGGCTTTGATGCAACCTCTCAACTGCAAAGAACGGTTGAAGAAATGGTAGTTATTACACAAATGGCAAGCAGGTGGTAGCAGAGTATAAGAGATCAACCAGGGCCATGTTAACAAAAAAAGCTAAATTGCAATTTTAATTGCTGCAAAACGTAAACAGATACAAATATACTTTTTTTTCGTGATGAAAGAAGAGACTCATCTTTCTTTTGGTAGACTCAATT
This sequence comes from Festucalex cinctus, assembly GCF_051991245.1. Classification (NCBI taxonomy): domain Eukaryota; kingdom Metazoa; phylum Chordata; class Actinopteri; order Syngnathiformes; family Syngnathidae; genus Festucalex; species Festucalex cinctus. Next base: position 17,583,695 of record NC_135431.1, read on the forward strand.
TTTTATTTATTTTTTATATTAATATAACACAATATTCTGTGGGCCTTGCAAAATCAGTGCAAATCCAGTAAAATAGTGAAGGGGATTGCTTCTATGAAAATAGTGAATGAGTTAAGATGACAGCTGCGTTCAACTCCGAGTTGTCCAGAATTAGCAACGGCGACGAGCTGAGTAGGGGAGGAGGCGGAGCTAAGATGGGTCACTCGCCCACTTCAGCGGCCTGACACTTAAACGTGTGTGGTCCAAATCCTTCCCTGTGAGCTCTCAATCGAGCACAGCCGCGCCGTCACCCCACCACGGCTTTAAACCTTCTTAAGGAGTCACAAGGAAAAAGGTTATGGGAAAAAAAAAATGCTCTCAGCGTTTTGCTCACTGGCAAAATGTCACGCGAAAGCCCCGTAACTTTTCATACACTTAGTTTTTTCACATTTTTTTCGATATGCGCGATGGTTTAAGAATGTCCCTCAGCGAACGCACTTTAAGATCCTTGATATTGACCTCACTGTACAACTTGTCCTCAGGATGCCAAACACTCGCAATAAAAGCTCTAGCGTAAAGAAAAAAGAAAGAAAATAAAAAAAATGGCCTTTGACAGCCGGTGTTGTGGCCTGGATGGCTCCTTCGAAGCACGTAGCTCATCCCTGCGGCGTGGCCTTGCATATTTACAACGGATCCCGCCAAGCTCCATACTGCACACAACATGGGCGAGGAAGGGCCAAGCCATAAAATCTCTCTCTCAGCCGACAAGGGATGAAATGACATCCAAATATTACGATATGAAGGTCACAATACCATAATTATCACGCTATTGTGCAGAGGTTGGCGATACAAAAAAAAGGTCACAATATTGTAAAAAAAATAAAATAAAAAAATGCACATGTGCTATTATAAAAACATAAATATCATATATCAAAAATATATAAATATATCTTGAGGCACTTACTTGCTAATACAATAATGCAAGCACACATTGAGTTCCTCCACATATTGACTCACTTCGCAAGCATATTACATTCCCTTTCATCTGACCACTATTATGATTTTAAACATCGAAGGGCCAAAACATACCTTGTGAAAATTAAACGGCACTAAAAAACTGGCCACCAGAGGGTGCACAAACAGAAATCAAGCCGACTTTTTTTTAACAGATGTGCTTCTTTTAATATCGTGACATGACGACAATGGTATATTGTGACCGTTTTAATATCGCGATATTACAATATTGCCATTATCATTACATCCCTACTAGGGCTGGGCCAAAATATTGATATATCGATACCGTATCGATACGCCTCTTCATATCCCAATATCGATACATAAAACCATGTATCGATATATCACATATATACACATATATATCATATTAACCCCCCCCAAAAGCCAGCTGGGATAGGCTCAACCACTCCTGTGACCCTTGTGAGGATTAATGTAACTGAAACGTATTCAATTCTTAATGTAAATATTCATATTTTTACTAATACATTAAATTAGAGTAAGAAGTTTCTACTATTTGCAGCATTGGTAATGTTGACAGTCTAAAATAGCGACTGCATGAATTCTAAAAAAAAAAAAAAACTAAAAAAAATATCAAATCAAACTATTTATATAGCATCTTTCATACATTTCAAATGCAACTCAAGTGCTGAACAAATAAAACATCCATAATACAATAAAAAGAAAAAAAAAACATGATCGTAACCACAGACACACGCAAACCACAACATGGCGGGGCACAGAAGAACCCTGTAAGGAAAGGCACCCAGGAGAAGTTCATCCACACTGAAAGGGATGACTGCCAACCACCACAGGGAGGAATGCCATCCCGGAGACCGCCGGCCCACAGTAACCGCGGCCCGCTCCAAACAAACTGAAGCGAGCCACAGCTACCCGGGGCCAATGGGCCCCCGGGACAACCGCCCGCCCGCAGGAGAAGAACAGTCATCCCCCCCAGTGTGGAGGCTCCCCCATGAGAAAACACTGGCGCTAAAAACTTAGTAACTACCAAATAGAAACATTGAAACACTAAAACAATAGACCCCTTCAAAGTTTGTAAACAATGTGACGTAATTTAAAGGGCGGGGCTTTGCTGGAGGCAAAAACACCTCAGTGGCGTGTGGTTGTAACACCGGTCAGCATATTTCCACAGAAAGTTCACGTCGGAAAGGACGTGGAAAACGGCCATTTAAGTTAATATGTGAGTAAACTGATATAAATAGAATAGAATAAACAGACAACCAGCGTTGTTTACTTCTAGCTGCACTTTTTTGCCTCCAGCAGTTGTTTTTGCTGCCCAGTAAACACCGTGACGTCATTGTGACAACGGCCATGAAGGGGTCCATAAAGTTACAGGAAAAATATATGGGTGCATCTTTTAGTCACTGATCAGTAATTTCCTAATTCATACATTTGAGTTAAAATTAAAAATATGTACTGTACTGTAAAAAAATGAATGTTATATTGATTTGTGTTACGTCATTTGTCATTGCATTGCATCATTGCATTTATAAGACAGTGACAGCGAATTTTTCTTTTCATACTAACATGAAGTAATGTGAAACTCATTTTCAATATTGTAAAGCACAACTTGACTCCAATCTCCACAAATATATGTATGATTATTACATTTATTATCTGCTGCGTTGCGCCTGGAATTCCCCCAGTAAGGATGGTTATTAATCGTGCATGAAAAAAAATTGTGCCATTAAAGGAACTTTATATTAACTGAAAATTAACGCACTAAATTTGACACCCCTAACTATTATTATTATTATACTTATTATATACAGACAGACCTTTCAAGATGCACACAAAATTGTGTGCTGTGACAACTAATCATCCAATGGAATAGGAAGTGATTCCGGCGGCGTTCCACAAAGATCTATGCTAAGTCCACAAGTTTTGACAGAATAAACACAATCACAATGACTTATAAACAAAGAAATTTATTCTGAGTCTGCTGTAATTCTTTCAATTTCAATGTTAGCAGAGTTTCTCGTCCTTTGTGTTTTTTTAAATTGATTTACAAGCGTGGTCACGAAACCAATTAAACTCATAAGTCAAGGCAGAGCTGCAATACGCTACGTGTGGCTTTAAATCAGCCGTACAGTTAACCGATGTCCGCAAAGATTGATCATAAGCAAAAATTAGCAATGCGCTTCTGCTGCGCGGCGAGCGAGGGGTCGCTTCATAACGACGCACAGCTTTGATGGGTATCGACAAAAGGAGCGCCCGCGCGCTCGAGCGTAATCGCCACCGATGTGTTTGTGCAACAAGCTCCGCCGCAAACGAGCGCGCGTGCCTGCGAAAGAGAGAAAGGCATAATCCGGACGGAATGGAACATGAAGCCAAGCAGAAAATTGCAAAAAAACACACAAAAAAAACAGAAAATGACTCCTAAGATGGTTGTCGGCTGTGATGAAATAAAAGCCCGGCGGGCGCGTAGAGTACGCAGAAGCCATAAAGGCTAACATATCGAAGCTAATGCTCGCCATCGTTTTTGTTTTTTTAGGAGTAAAAACTGCAAACGAGTCTTTGGTCTGACTAACCCTAACCCATTAAATGAGTAACTTCGGGGCATTATTTTGACAAAATGACCACCGAGCTGATTTACAGCGGATTTCTTTTGGATGGGCTGGAGACTCGATGTCACGTATCCTTCCTCACCGGTAGGGATGTAATGATATCCAAACATGATACGATATCACGATATGAAGGTCTCGATACGATAATTATCACGATATGAAGGTCACGATACGATAATTATCACCATATTGTGGGGGCTTGGTGATATTTATAAAAGATCACAATGTTGTAAAAAAAAAAAAAAAAAAGAGGTCATACTAAAAAAAAAAAGCATAATATTGTGCTTTTGTACATAACAGCATTGCATATAAACCACCTACAATTTCTAATAGCAATATTGAGGCACTTACTTGCTAATGCAAGCACACATTGGTCGCCTAACAAACAAATTAGGTTCCCCTTCATCTGACAATTAGCATAGATTTTAAACATAGAAGGCCAAAACATCCCTAATGAAAATTAATTGCACTAATAAACTGGCCTCTAGAGGGTGCTAGAACTGCACAAATGGAAGTCAACCTGACCTTTTTTTTAACAGATCTGTTTCTTTTAAATATTGTGAACATGACAACGGTGATATTGTGGCAGTTTTCATATCACGATATCACGATATTGCCCTTATCGTTACATCCCTACTCACCGGTGGACGTCAAAAATGATTGAATAATGTAATAACTGCCTATATTAAAAAGTTTAAACCTTAAAAACACCAAAATGCAGCAGAACCACGGCTTTTTTTTGGTAATAATTTAAAAAAAAAAAAAAAAAGGTAACTTGCGATTGATTTTCCGGAGTCACTGCATGTTCTACCCTAATGACTTTGCAAGTTGTGTAAAAAGTGTTCAACAAGGTGTGTTCCACAAGGCAAACTTTTTTTTGACACCTCGCAGCAATAACATTCCCGGTCTGCTGGGCAACACTCATTCAAAATCTGCGAATTCTGCGTAATAATAATAATAATAATAATAATAATAATAATAAAAGTCAGACCTTCAAAATAAAAGCATGTAGTATAATGACCGTACTTTCTTGTGCCATATTGTGGCTGATTGATTAGTCAATGAACTTAATGAACAAAAACGAAAATAGCTTGATTGTAACTGATTAAATTACTCAATGAATTGACAAGTAATCAATTATCAAATTAATCGACAACTACTTTAATAATCGAGTAATCATTTGGAACTATTTTTAATTTAAATTTTCACATCAACTAATTGTTTACTGATTTCTGTAGTCCTTCATGACTGATTAATCAAAATAAGACATTTGCAAACATCTGTTTTTACTTTGGAAAACAATAACCGAATTTACATAACCGTACAAAATCAATCCCCTTATTTTTTTTATTTTTTAATAACTATACAAATACAAAGTACGAAATAAACACCAATCGCTGTTTAATAAACAGTAATCAGGGAAATAAGATTTTGTATTGATTTTAAACATATTTATTTGTGACAGCCCTACTGCTAAATAAGTTAAAATAGGACCAAAGAAATTGTTTTTTTCTACTGCTTATTTATTATACAGTATGTGCTTCAAATTTGAGGGCCATAAGTTTTATAATTTATCTCGCACTGTTTTTGTATGTAAAAACTGAAGTGATTCTCGATGAAATGTACTTTTTGTTAGATTTGTGAGTGATTGAAACGGATTAACTGGATCGAAATCATTTGCTATGGGAAACAGTGGTTTGGATTTTATACGGTTTGGTTTTAGTTTGACTTTTTTGCGATTGATTCATCAGGATGTTTGTCTTTTAATATCTTTTCAAAGTCATCTTACATCATTAATCAGTCGCGTTTGTATTTCCACTGGCAACTATGTCCAAAAAGCCAGTGTTGGCGAGTCCGTTCTGGCACTCGTTTGTCGATCGCTGCGCTCGGTGTCTTATTTTGCCGCGCCGCATGCGGCCTCGTCTTCTCGTGTCGTCATTAGAGTTGATGGAGCAAACAACAATCGACTCCGGATGGAACATTGAGCACAACAACAGCCGCCAGCGATCGCGCTCCGACCCGGCCGTGACCGTCAAGACTTCGCAAACCCGGACGTCGCCGATCATTCCAGCAGCGCGCGCGTGAATAAAAGTTTGAGCACCAAATTGCCAAAGGATTATTCGCGACCATCTGGCGTGCGACCATTCTTTCTCCGTCAGACACAACTGGAAGCCTCCCCGCGGGGTTGCAGCCGGCCCGACAGTCCTTCAGCAGTGTGTGGCGGAGCATAGCGAAAAGCCTTATTCTGACGGCCGAGCAGAAGCGGTGAAATATTGATGAGAAATGTCAGGCACCAGAAAAAAAAAAAGAAGGAAAAAAATGGCACTGAAGGGCACGTACAAAGAAGCGGTATGCAGGGGAAGCTACATGTGACAAGTTGCATCAAAAAAAAAATTAAAATAAATAAAAAAATATTCTCATTTGAGGTCATTGTCGTAGATCGCTTGGTCTCACTTTATCGTAGATTTATAAATCCGTTGCAAAAAGTGTGACAAGAACAGTAGAATTGTATCTTTGCTGTTTGTTGTTTTTGTAGATGAATCATTTCACTCAACCGCTAGCGACTCAGTAAAGCACAGTAATCATAGTTGATTTATCTGTAGGATAAATATAGGACTGAATATCCTTGACGCTTGAAAAATTTTAGGGGAGAGAGAAAAAAAAAAAATCGAATAATCCAGGGGTGTCAAACTCATGTTAGCTCAGGGGCCGCATCGGGAAAATAACGGTATATAACTTTAAAAAAAATGCCGTCATTTATATGCAGATTTTCGTGGACCAGCCCTAAATTATGGAGCTCAACTGTAATGATATTGTTCCGAAAAATAACACGGATGGAACGCGGCAACACTTTGCTGATATACGTTCCGGACGTGTTGAATCGACCTATTTTGCATATATATTGTTCCCAGAATGCATTGCGTGGCACAGTTTTGTTTTTGTTTTTTTGTTTTTTTTTACGTGGCACAGTTAAGGACGTTAATCCGTGTCATATCTATTTGTGTTACCAGTAATTGAATTTGTGTCATATTTAACACGTTTATGTCGGTGTATGACTACAAAAAAAATCGTAGTTTAAGTTACGTGTAAAATAATGACATGCAGGACGACGATTCCCCTTAAAAGTTGCATTGATCATTTGAGGACTGCTTGTGAAATTACAAATGTATATGTTTTGATTGTGGCTGGCTGATTAATTAGTCCGACATTACAATTTTTGTTTTTTTACTTTACAAAATTTTTCGTGAGCCGAATTAATTTGCGGGCCTGATCCGGCCCACGGGCTGTATGTTTGACACCCCTGGAATAATTGATATTGGATCGATTCTCCTTTTCAAGCCCAATATCGATTCATAAAACCATGAATCGATTTTTAAATATCTTTTTTCCCCATAAATTCTTAGGAAAATAGAATTTTGCAGGACATTTTTTTTGTATCATTCTTTTGTTGAAATTTACTGTTCACATGAATTTAAAAGTATTTGCTGATGTCAATGTGTGTGTAATTAATTATAACACTTGTTCATTTCATTAATAAACTAAATCATTTGACCAGCTACTGCCTCGGCAAAATTTACTTTGGAATTTAATGTTTGTGGAGTTTTTAATTATGCTCTTGATCATTTCAGAAGAATTGATGTGAAGTAATCAATATCGGATTGAACTGATGTGAAATGAATCGAACTGAACTCTTGTGAATCGAAATCAAATCGTTTCAGGAAATTAGAATCGATACTGAGCCCTACTGCTATTTGCTATGCCATTTGTTTTCAATACATCCACGATGTGACAAAACCACAACTATTGATACTCATTGTTAGCATGTCAGTGGCATTTCCCATTATGTGTTAGCATGAAGCTAACGTGTTTTTTTTTTTTTTTTTGGAGAAAGGAGGAAAATATTTTGCGCCTTGTCTAACTCTCTGCCATGGATATGATATATGTCTATAAAGATGCCGGAAATAAGTACTAATAATTCTGCTGCACTTTCTGACAATAAGAGTGCTACTGCCACCTACTGTAGTGGATGTACAATGCACTTTATTCTAGTATGGGGGAAAGCAACGTTGTTAGTTTCAAATATGACTACAAGTTGTCTTACACCCCGTCTAATTCATTTCACTCCACAGTTAAATTAAATTCTGCGTTCGTAGAGAGCAGATTTTTTTTTTTTTTTTTTTTTTTTTTTTTTTTTTTTATGTATTGCGTCAGCTGACATCCATCCTTACATGGTCCTGCAGTAATGAATGAATTCGCCGCGAGGCCTGAACCGGTCCAAGGATCATGCAATAACCACGCAAAACCTTCACATGCGCTGCCTTGGAAATGGGATGCCTGCAACCAATTACGAAATGCTAATGGTGGGGTGGGGGGTGCGGACGTTCAGGGACGAGGTGTTATCGCAAGGCTGGAGCGCTTATTTATTTATCCTACCTGACTTTGTTGACGCTGCGAGCGGGCGTGCTCCCCGCGGCGGGCTTAATGAAGGATCATGTTGTGGGCCACAGCTGTTAAAAGACAACAAAATTCAACAGCGCTTGACCCCCAACACACACACACACACACACCGTCCCCCGGAGAGGCGGACGGTTCATCAATCTGGTCATTGAACAAAAGGAAGGAACGGGCGCGGGCTAAGCGGAGGTCACGGTGGCTCGGGCCAGCTGCGCTTTAATTGCGGCTTGTCGCTAAGCGATCGGGGTTTGCTTTTCATGGAGCGTCGTCAAAATGGGGACGACGGGGGAAGCGGATGACACGTCACCCAGGTGCAATTAACGGCCTTGTTAGCTTGTACGCCTTGTCAGATGCGAAAGCGTCGTCTCCTCTCATTAGCACAAAAGTCAGACTGCGCTGTCGTGAGTCACCGTTTTTACAGGGGATGAAAAAAAAATGCTGCTTGACTTAAATATTTATTCCACACGTGAATATCTTGTGCAACTCATCAAAATTTAATTACAATTTCAATTATTACACTCCACAATGACAAAAATCGGCATCATCGTAAACAAAAATAAAAGATTTTGAATACTAAAATTGTTTAAATTTATGTATTTGCACCTTTTTTTTGTTTTTAATTTTTAAAATGACTAATTTAATAAATCTTGTTTGGTCCAAAAGGAACTTGCATATTTTTATTTTGTTTTTTTATTTTTATTAATTATAGTGTTTAAAAGAAATTTATTTGTCTAAATATTTTTTTTACATTTAAATGTAAATAATAATAATAATAATAATAATTTCAATAATATATATATAATTCTAATATAAATAATATTACTTTCTAATTTTTTTTAGGAACATTTTCTTGTTTTGTCCCAAAAACATGATTGTCCTAATCGTGATTTCAATTACAGTATTACCAAATTAATCATGATGAATATTTTCTTCATAATCGAGCAGTCCTACTTGAAATATGTTTGTCTCAAATATAAATGTGTGTGTGATTTTTTATTTTTATTTTTTTATTCCATTAAGGGTATTATGATGTCAAACGAAAGAATCCAAAACTTTGAGCCTCCCAGTTCAGATGATTTTCGATTTTATGGTCATTCAAAGATGGGTTGCCATAAGTGGTGTTCCGATACCGTTGTTTTGGCTCCTGATACTGATACCGATACCCAGCTTTTCAGTATCGGCCGATACCGATAACATACCGATACTTATATATCTTATATAGGATATCTTAGATCGGCATGCAGTGAACATGTCACATACCAGTGAATGTTGTGCACCAGCAAGACACAAGATGCTGCATCCAAAATCCTATATTAGCGTTGGAATTAATGGTATCGGCATGCATTATCGGCACCTCTACCGATACCAGTATCGGTATCGGAACAACACTCGTTGCCACGGCCACTTTTGGGATCCAGGAATTACATTTTGGACCTCTTTTTTGTTTTTTGTTTTGTTTTAAGGGTTAGATACAGACCTGGAAACTTCTTTCACGCACAAATGAACGAACCAAAATCTGTACTTAAAATTAGCATAGATGGACTATTTTTAGTGATATTATCACTTTAGAGATGTATTTCTTTGACATTTTAGCGGTCCATATCTTGGAAATGTTTTGCATTGGTGCAGTTTCAACTGATTTATCATCATATTTGGGAACTCTACAATGTGTGTAGAGAGTTTAAAGGCACTTAAAGCCTTTGCTTGAGGTACAGGAAATGTCCAAATATGGTTACGGGACAAAATGAGCATTTTGGAGCCCCTCACTTTCAGGCCGCTGGTTGGTCATGTGGGCACATGATGATGGCAATCACCTTTTTACGCAATCAACAGTCACATTTCATTAACATTTGAAGCCAATAAAAGCTTTGATGATCCAACATTTGCATACAGTACTATTATGGCATATTTTCGAAAAAATCCAAAAAGTAGGTCAACTGTTGTTTGCCTATTCATGTTTCTGGCAGCAAAAACAGACCCACATAATTCCATCCATCCATCCATCCATCCATCCATTTTTTGAACCGCTCGCTCCTCAAAAGGGTCGTGGGGGTTGCTGGACCCTATTCCAGCTGGCTATGGGCAGTAGGCGGGGTACACCCTGAACTGGTCGACAGCCAATAGACCCACATAATAAAACATTCAAAACAAGGATAATATTAATGTAAAATACTTTTGCGTTTTGGGTGCGTCTGGAAGTGACATCAGCGCACAATTGTCAGCGTCGGTGGCTGACATTTGTGGAGGTGCGCGGCCAGTCTGGGTCGCGGGAAAGAGTATACGTGAACGCCGCGTGTCACGCCAACCCTTTTAATGGCTTCTCTTTGTGTGCCTTTAAAAGCCGCTTGACATTTCCCATCAGGATCCCCGGCCGCTCGGCGTGCGTGCGCGTGTGTGCGTGCTCTAAAAGTTCTCAAATATTACTTTGGACTTGTACACGCCACCGTGGAGGAGAAACCGAGCCCATGTGCTGACTTAAAACTGCTCAAAGTGAAAGAAGGTTCCGTTTTTTTCCATCTTTCCCCCTCAAGTGTGCGTTTGAAATGTCGATTTGGAAGCCATCTTCTTGTCAGACAGCTCGTCGGTCCACTGAGATTGGCTCCAGTCCCCCCGCCAAAAAACAAAACAAAAAACACTACCATTTAAAAAAATAAAGCACAATATTGTCTACAAGTGGTGTATGTTGTACTGTCAAACTAAAACAAAGAATTACACCTTGTACTTAAAGCGACCACATAATCTTTCAGTCCACTAGCTTAATGCTAATGCTAAATAGCATCTACGTTGCGGGTATGACGCTTTAAGCAACAGAATAAACAAAACCATGTAGAAACACATTGAGAAAGACAATATAACAGTACTCAGGCATATTTCCTTTATCCTCTGCGTAGAACAATGAACGAAAGAAGATGATAGACAAGGGGTGGCCGAGTTCGGTCCTCGAGAGTCCCTATCCAGCCTGTTTTCCATGTCTCCCACCTTCAGCGCAGCTGAATTTAATGATCAGCTAATCAACTAGCAGAAGCCTGATAATGATCCTGATCATGAATCAGGTGTGTTAGTGGAGAGAAACATGGAAAACACAGGCTGGATAGGGGCTCTCGAGGATCCAACTTGGTCACCCCTGCGATAGACAGTGAACGCAGTAATTACATTACCAAGCTTGTATCTCCAGATACGTAACAGCCATTTTGTGTGTGTGTACAATTGTTAGTGTTAGTGTTGTAGCTAACCGTTTTTGTACTAAGTTAGCATGCACTGACTGCGGAACGGACGCCGCAAGCGCAAGGATAGAACACATTCAAGTCTACGTGTCAATTCACTCCAAGTCACTCACTGCGGTGATGCGGAAGGTTTCCGCAAGCGTTCTATTTTTTCGCCGCATGCAGATTTTCATGAAGCTGAAGAAATGACACCAGCCGGACAGGAAGTCGGGCGTCTCGCATCAAGATAAATCCGATATATTTCAAAATAAAACCGTTTGCGAACTCGTTTTTTTGGAAGGGAAGCTAGCTAAGCATGACATGAGTCGGACATTTAAGACAAAAAGTTAAACATGACAAAATAACACTATTTAAACACAAAATGTACTTACGCATGGTAGAACAGCCATGTCAGAAGTCCCAGAAATAATATCGAAGAGCTTATTGATGTGACAACAGGCAAGCGTGGCTATTGTTTACAAAATAGGATTCTATATACACGGTTGTTATCGTGTGAACTCAACTCTCCAGCATCTTGATCTTGTGGTCTGGCGGGTGCAGATTTCCGGATACTCAATGCACGCGGTGTGAATTGCCGTCCTTGTGGAAGCCGTGTGGAAAACGCACCGCGTCCTTTCCGCAGTCAGTGTGAATTGGGCTTAAGTTTGATGCTAGCTAACGATTCATTCTGTGCTCACCAATATGTACCTGGCTAATGTGTCCTATACAGCTGCTGAATCTAACTCAAAAGTCATTTGTAATATAATGTAGTTACTTTTAAAATCAAGTTACTTTGAATCTGATGACATTTTCAGGGAAACGCGACGGCCCCGTGTCACAATACATTTGTCCGTATGAAGACGAATATAGAAGGTCACAACATGTTCATTGTTGTTGACGATGTGGATCTGGTGGAGTCGAATGTGTTTTTTGCATGCGTGCGCACGTGGTTCTAAACCCCCACCCGCCCGCCACCAAGGCCTTTTAGCCGTCCGTTGCGCCGCCGCGGGCCATCGATTGGCTGCTTAATACAGCAGACACACATTTAAACATTGATTTGTGGCTTCTGTGACTTTTGGCCAGCGAAGATGATTAACCGAGGTCTCATGGCAGCGGCCTCCAGGTTTTTTTTTTTCTTTTTTTTTTTTCTTCTCCTTATTACGTGTGTGCAGTGCGTGAGATTTAATGGGATTTCTGCAGCACACATACAGTGTAGCTGAGGTAAATATTTCAAGCTGGAAAAAAGAAGTTAAAAGTAGTCGAGTGAAGCAACTTTACTTTCGGTTTTTATAAACATGTCGATAGTACGGTTGACTTTGCTCGTCCTTAACAGAACGGCAACTAATCCTCACTTTCGATGGCCACAATATAACTGCTAGGAATATAGTGGATACTGGAGGTGTTCCACAAAGATCAATAGTTTTATTTATTTATTTATTTTTTAACAGTAGACTCTACATAAAGTCAACCACAATGACTTGTACCCAAAGTCGTACAGAGCATGACTGGTGAAATTTATTGTTAGGTGTGCTGCAATTCTTTATATCCTTTGTGGATTTCAGTGATTGAAGTTTTTTTTATTTTTTTAGCTTGCTTCATGTTGCTTTGTGGGTCCTTAAATTGAGAGTAGGACTATAATTCTCTACATACGTCTATATTTGGCTTGAAATTAGCCGTACAGTAAAGTGACTTTTGCAGTTGATCCTAAGATTTATCGTAAACCAAAAAAATCAATACACTGCTGATGTGGCAGTGTTCCACAAGGATCTATACTAGATCCACATATTAAAAAAAAACAAAAAAAAACAAAAAACATCCACAGTGACTTTCCGTTCCATAAAGTCCACTCCTCAGTTGACAGCCCCTTTTAGTGTACTCCCTATGTACACAATTTCATGCTTGCAATAAGATTTTTTTTGTGGTCAAATTAATTTGAAAACGGTAATTATAGTATGTTTTAAAAATAACCTCTTTATGATCGTGTATGTGTCCTTTTGGAGGTATCCTCGACTGTATAATGAAGCTTATTATGCGTCCTAGCCTTCATTTGTCTGTGTCACCTCACTGTCGCAGCTGACACTTTCCCCCACGCTAAACACTCGCCTCCCAGGAATTACCTATCATTGTGTTGTCAGCGTCTACTCTGCACGGGAGGAGGCGGAGGGTGTGGAGAGGGTGCGAGGGTTGACAGTTTGTCAGGTCAGAGACGATAAAATGACCGTTTAGCAGCCGCTCGCTTCCGTATCGTCCGTCTCGGCTTTAATTATTCACTTTTCTTTCCGAGCGAGAAAGCACCTTGTGGTGGAATTCTTGAGGCGAACGAGCCCCCCCCTGCTGAGTCTGAACCCGTCATCTGATGAGTCATCCGATTAGGACAATAAACGATTCTTGACAATAGGCTGTAATCATCTCAATCGTTTTCTGTCTCACAAACGCTTGATGACATCACCTCTAAAACAACCACATAATGTTGCTTTTAATAGCGTCATGCTAACATGCAATGGGTTTATTTAAAATACTTATTTTACTTAAAATTTATTTAATACTTTATTTAAAACGTAACTCAAGTGAAAACGCCGTTGCCGGACTGTTCCACATCTTCCCGGCATGCGAGTGTGACAGATTCTTCCAATTCCAAAAGGCAATTCTAGCCTCAAATTGGCCCTTTGGAATATACTTGCTCGCAGCTCTGGAATGATGGGAATACAGGTTACCGTAGCAACATAGCATCCTTTTGCCTCACGTGCGTCCCCCGTATTTCCAATTGGATTTCAAATGGGCCATGCAGGAGATTTTTGTTTTCCCCAATCGGCTTTGAATACGTCACTCGGCTTTCATTCACGACAAATTGGTGGATTTGCTACTTACTGTATCTTTGTTTGAAGGTTACGCCTCGGTTAATCTTGGGTACAAAAAAAAAAAACGTAACCAAATGAAATACATTTGCTGACAAATGGAAAAAAACAAAAACAACTTCAATCTTTTCTTTTCCGCCAAGTCCTGACAGAAATAGAAACCTTGCAAGTAATTGATGCACATTCAAAACTGCTTATAATTGCCTTTAATAGTTTAAACTGTAAATAAAAACCAAACTATGATCCAAAACAGTTTAAAGGAACACTTTACTTATTGATCCATTTTTAGCAGCAAAAAGTTGCTACTTTTTCAATAATTAATTTGGTGACGTGATTATTTTTTTATGTACATTTAATAACTTTTAAACCGATGTTAAAATGAATCGAACGCCGGCATGTTTGTTACACGTGACTAAATAACCCGGATGTTTACGTCACTAGTGTGTAAACGCTACACGATCGAAGCACTATGAAACGCAGCCGTGCATCTAGCGTCAAACCCGGAAGGATTAAACCTTATCGCTTCGAGCCAACACGACAAAATAACCCTACCGAAGGAAAGTCTGCCTTGGATGTGAAAGTTGTGGCGCCAGATGGTCTTTTCGGGCACAAAATAAACTTTAATGAACGAGTGAATCAGGCGGTGTGAGTGGTGCTCGTGCGGGAGCTGCAGGAATGGACAATCCGCTAATGAATGTGTGCTGTCTGGAAATAAAAGAAATCGAGGATCGGTTCCTTGCGGACAATCTCAACTGCATCCTGGAACATCAGACATTCAACATGGCAATACTAAATAGACATTCTCAGGATAGCTTTGGTTGCGATGAAAGATGTGAAGAAGAAAAGTCTTGGAGGAACCAATATCCAACAGGTAAAGTGACACACAGCACGAGCAATGCAAAACGTGTGGAACTGACAAACTATTTCAGGAAAAAGAAAAAAATAGTAAAATTATATGTATCGTCGTTACAGCGCCCAACCTCCCCTAGCTGTTTTTTTTTTTCTTTTTTTGCGTAGCGTCCCGATGATGTAAACGAAAGCTTGCAAGAAGGTTGTGTATTAACCGTGTTTATTTATAGACAAAATTAAGTAAGGAAATGCGAGACGCCGTTACCTAGGCTGGTTATCAATGGTTGGGATCCGAACGAAATTAATAGAAATGCAAATGAAACTGGAATGCACCACAGGAAGACAGCGGGACAGAACACAAATGTAGTACGTCGCACATGCCGATGATAATGACACTAATACACATTCAATAAATTTTTTGTTAAAATAAGATTATGAACATGGTCAATTTGTGAAGTATAAACAACTTACGAGCTAATAAAACATAACGTCCGCGCCTGCTTGTCCTTGCCGGGAGGTCGACAGCACTTAGCAAGCCATTTTCTACGCAAATAGTCTTTTTTTTTTTGGGATAACATACCAGTGTGCTCCTCGCGGGTTTTTCCTTGACGACACCTTGCAAAATTTTGCAATACAGTAAGGCATAAGTGACGTTTGTGTCTTCCTCGTCGTTCTGTCTGCGTGAACTACTGTTCGCCAAGCGAGTATACACACTTGTTACGTCACCACTTGAGGGCGTTCCAACACGGAAGTACTTCTATGTTGAAAAAAGTTAAATATCAATATTGGGGTGTATTCTTCAGCTCTTATGCATGTTTCGTAGCTAAACTAACTATTTACTGCCAATCAAGCCATACATGTAAAATTAAAGGTGCCTTCCTTTAATATAATTTCAAACTTATTTTACAAAATTATCCATAAAAAAATAAGCCTTATAGGTAATTTGACTCTGGAAAAGAATGCACCAAAAGTGCATAGTACATATAATAAATAAAGTTTCAAATAAATTTAAAATGTTTGCACTACTGTGCTACTTTCCCATTTACACGGGGCTTTGGTTCCATCTTGTGGCATTTATTGTAGAAAAAAATAAATAAACGTAAATAGGTTCACTTTCAGCGAGGTGGATTCGAGACAAAATGTCTTCTGAGACGACGACAGTCCGTTGTGATCGATTCAAGTATTTGTGAATAGTCGCAATTATTTGGGGGATCACTGCACTGCAACAACTTGTGGCTAGCCAGAGGCTGAGCTGCACTGTGATTGTTTACGGACGGAACTTGAATTTCATTTTTTTGTCCCTTACCTAAGACATTCCGTAGCTTTGTACGATACAGGAATGTTACATCTAAAAAAAAATCCTAAATACGTTTAGATTATGAAGACTCCCCATTAGGAAATGGTCCTGGCATTAATCAACGTGCGAAGTGAGAATAGATTTTAAAACAAATTACAAAGGACTGTTACAGATTTTTGTTTTATCGAGTAGTGGTTAGTTGGAATCTCAGCGAAGACTCTAAATTGTCCATAGGTTTGAATGTGAATGCTTACTTGTCTATATGTGTCCCATGATTGACAGGAGCCCAGCCGAGGCCGCACCAAAGTCATCTGGGATGGGTTCCAGCGTAGCCGCTACCCTAATGAGGACAAGCGCTACAGAAAACGGGGACGGAATGCCAAAATGGATGTGATCAATTGCGCATGCTGAAACGTCCATTAGTCTCCCAGTGATTGATCACGCCGAGCAATATTGGATGTCGGCTTCCAAAAGGCTTCACTCTTCGCCGTGATCAAGTGCACAATCAGACACTACGCCTCACATTATCCCGTTTAATTTAGCCCTGGCTGCTCGCTTAGCTAATTAAGTGGCGCCGACAGTGAACGTGATCAAGAACAAAAAGCGCAATATGGTTTTGAATTCTTGCTGTCGTTTTCAGCGTAAAATGACAGCAGAGAGCCACGCTGGGGATTTCTCTGGCGGCGGACATCAAACTCGGCAAACGGTGCTGTTATTATTTTTCACAGTGGCGACGAAGCAGATAAATAGCTGCCGTCTTGCTCGACGCCCAAGCAGCCCGACACGGCGGCAAATTTGTGCGATTTGTGCGCTGGTCACGCCTCTCTAATCATGTTCCCCTTGAAACACAACAGACGGAATAACTGCAATACGCCGAATTAATTTCAGGGTCGCGTATTAATCAAAGATAAGCTTTGCCTCCCATGTTGACTGGTGTCGGCTGCTTGCGGTGTTGCGCTCCTTCGCTCCGTCCTTGATGGCAAGCGGAAAATGCGGCGTTGCAAACGGAGCCGCCAGGAGAACCAGAGAGAAAATTTTGCATTGATGCTCACGTTTTGACATTGGATGTTCATTAGCAGGCTCCGTCTTATGTCAACTAAACTGATCAATAATTCAACAAAACAGACAAATGGGATTGATTGATTGATGAATCAACAAACCAATCAGTCTAAGAAATCAGCCAAAGCAACGAATCAGCGTAGGTTGATCATTAAGTCAACCAACCAACCAACCAACCAACCAACCAACCGAGATTGATAGACAAGTACTCAGGCATGCTTAACACATAACAATAGATCAGTCAACCAATCAAATCAACAATTGTGACTAATCGATCAATCAACCAACAAATCAGGTTTGTTTGATCAATAACATCGACAAGTCATTTGACCCAATAACCAATCAAACAATCCAACAATCGCTCGATCAACTAACCAGTCTGGTTTGTTTGATCAGTCCATCAATAAATTGCTAACCAACTAGGTAAGACTTATTGATCAGTTGATCAGCCAGACCACCACTCAAGCAGCCATCCAGGAATTATAAATCAGTTCATCAGCCAACCAGTTAACCAACCAACTACAGCTAACAAATCAAACAATTAACTAACCAGCAAAAAACAGTTGACTTATCAATCATTGCCTCAACATATTAACTAATCAGTTAGGATTACCCAATGTAGCCATCAATAAATCGGTCAACCAGCCGATCAACAATTGGTTGACCAGTCGATCCATCAACCTGGACAAAACAGGTCAATTAACCAATCAGTTGGGTTCAAAAACAAATCATCAACCCAACATGTTTGACTGAATGATCAGTTAATCAGCCAACCCATCAATCAATCAATTAAGAATCACATCAACACATCAACCAACACATCAACCAACACACCAACCAACATCAATCAATGTCAGCCAACCAGTCAACCAATCAAACTATAATAATCTATCAATTTATCAATCAGTCAATCTATGAACTGACCAGTTAAACGAACAGGGACTGATTGATCACTCCCGAAACTAACCAACTAACCAGGTTAGAACTATCAGTCCATCTGCCACCCAACCAATCAACCAAAACACACTCAATCGAGGCTGAACTATCAATCCCTAAAGCAATCCACAAAGCAATTCAATCTTTCACTTCCATTGATTAATCAATCAAGTCAATCATCAGAGCACAATTTGCGCTTTGCGAGCGCCGCCACCTCGATGGGAGTCATCCGCGTGCCACTCACATTAGCGGGCTACAAAACCTTCACAACAACAACAACGTGCGTTTTGTCGGACGAAGCAGCGCGTGCGCGCCGAGCACATCGACGTAATTAGTCGCCAGAGTGCCGCATTAATCTGCTTGATGTAATTAGCTTGCAAACACAATCATCAGCACCTTACTAGGTCAACCAAAGCCCCTCCCCCCATTTGCAGAGACCAAGTGGGCCGCTTTTTGTTTTCCATTCGAGGTTAACAGGCTTTGATTGGCTACGAGTCCCTGAGGACATTCGACCAATCGGGTCAACCGGAATGTCCGTCAGTCTCTGTTTCATCGACGCAAGTCACCCTATCAAAAGCACAAGATGGGTCTCCATGGACAATAATAACCTTAAAGTGGTCAGCATGTGATCCTTGGTTACCATGGCAACAACATAAACAGCATCCATCTTTAATGCAAGTGCCGGGGGTTGTCCTGGCTTGTCCGCCACGTACGGTACAAGAAATGTCCAGACTTTTTTTTTTTTCCCCCAGATATTTTTTTTGTGTTTCGCAAAAAATTACAAAATGCAAAAACACCATAGACAGGGTAAAAAAATAGCATCTACGGGGCACTGTTATGACAGTTTACATGACAGATATTTAAACACAAGACAGATAGAGACTCATTACTCACAGGTATATATTACAAATGTTCTGTCTCTTGTAGACCTGTCTGGTTCCCTGAAAACAGGAAGTGATGTGGGGTTACCATAACAACACGCTAGATGCTGTTTACCATGTTACAAGTACACATATAGATACATACCTGCTTTTATTCCTTCCCCCACAAGCTGTTATTTAGAGGTTGCATACACATTCAGTCGAAGCTTTTACTTATTAGCGCTTTTCATGGCGAAACACACGCTTGTCAACATACAGTACACGCACACGCACATTCATTCCTAATTAGCTTTAAGGGCCTGACGTTTGCTTTCAACACTTCTCAGCACGCCACTGACGATTGCGTTACTTAAGATTCCAGACCGCTGCCCCTCGGCGGATCTCGTCTATCCATCACACATTCGAGATTACACACGCACACGACTATGGAAAGAATTTATTTACATTTAAATTCATTTTTCCTCAAAAAGAAAAAATAAATAAATTATAAATTAAATATTTTATATAAATAATTTAATGTAAAATAATAATAATAAACCAATAATTAAATTTAAATTTATTATGTACCACTATAATAAGAATATCTATAATGATATAATAGCAATAAGTAATAATAGTAAATCCTATGAAAGGATATTTTGGAGTGAGTGCACACGAAAAGAAATTTTTTCATCTTTATCGGCTAAACAGGCCTGTGGGTCAAGCGATGAATGACATATTTTTCTCTCCAACATCTTTTATGTCCAGAAGACATTTTTAGGCGCCTAAAAAAAATGACTTTTGCGCATAAATAAGTGACAAAATGAGTGTTTTTGCGACATGAATGAGCAGCATAAAGAACCCGTAATCAAGGTGAAAGCGGAACAATATCGCCGTTAATTATAAGAAGAGCTTTGAAAGGCAAATGTGAATGAATGTATTTAACAGGGTTGGGGGGGATGGGCGCTGAATATTTTATTTTAGTTATTTATATTCTGCAGATATTTACAACTGAGGACATGCCAGGAGGAAAGTAGAAATAAAACAGGTCTTAACAGAATAGCACTATTTGATTTTTTACGAGGATTTTTTTTTTCATTTTCTTGTGCCCCCGTGCAATAAAAGAACAAATAGGTGGACTCATCTGAAAAAACTTTTAACATTTTATATATATACATATACGTTTCAAATAAGATTTTATTAAAAAATAAATAAATAAATAAATAAAAAATAAAAAAAAGATCTTATGTGATTTTTTTTTTCAAATGAAAGAAAAGGAAGATTTTCCAAGTAGTAAAAACGACATATCCCCCACGATCAACGGAGGTGACTGCATCCAATAAATCATTTAAAAGGTCATCGAAGGGATTCCGATGAACATCCCAGAAAGAACACGAATGAACATGTTCAACAAATGCCATTTAAAGTCTCCTGATGCGAAAAATGATTGTTTTGGGTCAGAACAGGGATGTAATTATGTCAACACAGCGTGACGTTTGAGGCTAATTACATTGTTGAGCGCATTCATCACCCGTACAGGCGATCATTAGCGGGAGAAGTCGCTTGACATGTTAAGAGGACCGCCTGCCCAAAGTGCCAAAAAATGAAAGACACATACCAAAATAGACATGAAAAAAAATGCCAAGAAAATCCCTGAGGTGATATGTTTGCTTTTATTTTGGGAGAGAAAGAATTATAATATAATATAATATAATTGAGTGTATATATATATATATATATATATATATATATATATATATATATATATATATATATACGGAACGGTATCCAAACATGATACGATATCACAATATGAAGCTCACGATACGATAATTATGGGGAGGTTGGCGATATTAAAAAAAAAAAAAGAAAAAAGAAAAAAAAAAAAGGTCAATATTGTAAAAAATAAAATACAAAATAAGATCATACTTAAAAATAGCACAATATTGTATTTTGTACATAACAGCAATGTTATGTTTTATTATTATTATTATTATTATGTTATGTTGTTAATGCACGCACACATCGAGTTCCTCCACATATTGACTTGCTTCACAGGCATATTACGTAACCCCTTCATCTGGCCATTAGCGTGGATTTTAAACATAGAAGGGACAAAATATGCCGTATGAAAATTAAATTGCACTAAGAAAACTAGCTACCAGTGGGTGCTACAGCTGCACAAATGGAAATCAACCCGACTTTAAGAGATGTGTTGCATTTAAATATCGTGAATATTAAAATATTGTTTTAATATCACGATATCGCGCTTCGTTATATATATATATATATATATATATATATATATATATATATATATATATATATATATATATATATATTTGTAGCAGGATATGAGTAACCGTATTTTTACAAAAAAAAATTCTACCTTTTTCAACCGGTTTCCTACTCAATCTTCCCAAGACTAGGCATATAATAATTCTCCTCCATGATGATTGGCTTTTGTTTGTGTTAGCTCATGTACAACACAGCTTGAAGCTAAAATTCCGCACGGAAATTAATGTGACATTATTATGACAATGGTGACGAGCGTGCGTTTTTAACAACAGCAGGACTTAAAAAACAAAACAAAACAAAAAAAAAGTCCACACTAATAATACTCGGCAGTCATTTGCCAATTACTTCATCACACAATAGGACACAGGCTTTGTGTATAAACCGCCTGCCTGTTGATTAATTACTTTTTTTTTCGTCTGGATGTTAAAGACTTTTTTTGTTTTTTTCACCTCACAGCCACTTCTTGAGAACGGCGAGGGCCGAGTTAAAGGTGAAGTGCGCTGGATGCGCGCCGCGCTGGGCCAGTAGCAGGGTGCCCGCCTCGGCCCCGCGGCCGACCGCCATCAGATGGCCGGCGGCCTCATCCGCGTCCCGGCCGCTTTCCCGCCGGCGGGCCAGCAGGTAAGCCAGCAGCAGCGGGTAGGCGGCCGACGAGGCGCAGCCCACCAGGAGCCCGGCGTCCAGCAGCAGCGACAGGAGCTCGTCATCACACGTGGCCGCTGCTTCCTCCTGGAATGGAAAAGGATCAAGCATTCACATTTTCATTTTTTCCCCTTCAGTGCAACCAATCAGTAGCTGGTTGCTATCCAATTCGCAGTTTCTGAAATACAATCCAATCCACTTGATTTCTATAACACATTTTATAAAGAAGCGTTTCCAAAGTGCTGCACATTGAGATCCGCTCACTATCATACACATAAAATCTAGTAAAAACAACTATAAAACTAGACTAAGTGCAATTTTTGGAGAAATTGCGTGGGAATGCTGAAAGCAAATTGAGAGATAAACTATGAAATTATAACCTCCTGGTTACTAGGGGATGCAACGATATCCAAATATCACGATACGATATTACCACGATATGAAGCTCACGACACGATAATTATCACGATATGAGGAGGTTGGCGATATTTAAAAAAGGTCACAATATTGCAAAAGAAATTTAGCTCATACAAAAAAAGCACAATATTGTGCTTT